>NC_041218.1:23509023-23525231 GCF_002837175.3 Physeter macrocephalus
GTATGCGGGCCTCCCCCTGCCGTGGCCTCTCCCGTTGCGGAGCACAGGCTCCGGACGCGCAGGCCCAGCGGCCATGGCTCACGGGCCCAGCCGCTCCGCAGCACGTAGGATCCTCTCGGACTGGGGCACGAACCTGCGTCCCCTGCATCAGCAGGCGGGCCGCCAACCGCTGCGCCACCAGGGAAGCCCCTCTATTTCTTTAATTTTGTATCCATATGAGTGCTGATGTCCACTAAACTTATTGTGATAATCATTTCATGATGTATGTAAGCCAAATCATTATGCTGTATACCTTAAACTTATACAGTGCTGTATGTCAATTATATCCAAATAAAACTGGAAGAAAAAAAAGAGTTTAACAAGGATTCCCAGCAATATTATATGTCAGCCTATGGCAAAATAGAGAAGAGGTAAAGAGAGCACCAGAAGCCAGAATGGGTTCAATAAGAAAAAAATCATGCTAACCTAATTTAAAAACTACTAGACTGGGCTTCCCTGGTGGCGCGGTGGTTGCGCGTCCGCCTGCCGATGCAGGGGAACCGGGTTCGCGCCCCGGTCTGGGAGGATCCCACGTGCCGCGGAGCGGCTGGGCCCGTGGGCCATGGCCGCTGGGCCTGCGCGTCCGGAGCCTGTGCTCCGCAACGGGAGAGGCCACGGCAGGGGGAGGCCCGCATACCACAAAAAAAAAAAAAAAACTACTAGACTGAGAGATCAGAGAAATAACATAGAGTAGGTCAAATACATCTCGCTGAAATCAAAACAAAGTTACTTATGTTCATCAGGTGACAGACTGAGAATAGGTTGATTATTAATCAATGGCTTGGTATCAATCTGAATGGAAGGCTCTCATGTTGTCTCAGGGCTCTGTATGTGGCCTTACTTTAGTCAATGTTTATAAACATCTGGGAGATTTAAACAGTAACTTATAAATTTTCCTAGTGATATAAACCTGGGAAGATTAGATGATACCATGAAAGTCATAATCAAAAATCAAAAATATCTGAACAGATAGAAACAATGGGGTGAAAATGCAAAATGAAATTTATCAAGGATAAATGTAAATGCATTTATCTAAACAAAAGTATGCTACTAGTAAGAAATCAATTTTAACATTAATTGATAATTAGTTGAGAGTTGATTTGACGGTAAGCTCAAGACGAATCTTCAGTGTGAAAGTGTCAGCTTATAAACCTTACACAAATTCAGTTAATAAAATAACAGTATAGTGACCTGAACAAAGAAGAAAATCACTACAGGTCAGGCAACTTCCTGAGAATTATAATTTAGAATATGACCTCTTACAAGTGATAACTGACCACATATAATAGATTCCGAAGAGGATAACCAGGATGGGGGTAATGGGGCTGGCAAACTAAATCATATGAAGAAAAAAACTAAGAGAATCAGGAATGATTTCCACAGAGATGAGATCTGAGGTAGAAAAAGTAAATCAGAACTGTTTCTGGAGGACTTCCCTGGTGGTCGAGTGGTTAAGAATCAGCCTTCCAATGCAGGGGATGCAGGTTCGATCCCTGGTTGGGGAACTAACATCCCATATGCCGCAGGGCAACTAAGCCCACGTGCCACAACTCCTGAGCGCATGCACTTCAACTACAGAGCCCGCACACCACAACTACTGAGCCCATGCACCACAACTAGAAAGAAGCCCATGTGCGGCAACAAAAGATTCCGAATGCCACAACAAAGGTCTCGCGTGCTGCAACTAAGACCCAACGCAGCCAAATAAATTAATCAATTAATTTTTAAAAAAAGAACTGTTTCCAAGTTCTTTGAATGACTGCTATTTTGAATAGCAGGAATTATGTTTTATACATTTTGTACTTATTCCCCACACACACAGTTCCAAACTTTGCATATAATAAATGCTCAGATATCTGAAGTTCAAAAATCAACTCACTGTTGATGGCTAAACCAACAAAGACAGCTGTTACACAGGAGTATCTGATGTGATCTCAACGACAGCTCAACAAAAGGATAAGGCTAGAGGAAAAAAACTTAAAAACCAAAGTAAAAAGCCTTAACTGAAGCAAGCTGCATAGGATATCTGAGGCACATTACCCTGAAAGTTAGAACTTTTGTCTTCTATTAGATGATATTCTTGACCATACCACTAGTTATATTTCAGTTCCTCTTGTAAATACTTCCCTACAATAGTCATTTTTTCACTCTTCCTTTACAGAGAGAAAACTGAGGCTGACAGAAGCTATTTGCTTGGCACCAAACCACATGACAAGGGTTAAACTTGAATCAGAACTCTAAGCTTTTTACCCACAACCTCCTTGTTAAAACCACTGGACTCATTAGGTAGGTAGTAAACAAGTACAGTACTTAACTTAGCAACTCAAGCCCGATTTGGTAATACTTTGGTTTCACTTTTATTACTCCCTCCAGTCATCCAATCTCTAAATCCACAGAGTAAGCCCACATTAAAACTATAAAAGATATAGAAATTTTTATTTCTTAAAGCTTAAATGCTAAAACAAAAAACTGAGATTTGAAACCAAAGATTTGTCTCTTTCATACTGCTTAAGGAGTAGCCATGGCACCATCGGTTCTACCATAAGCAAATCTTGGCCAACAGGGTATGCTAGGCACACACCACACTGTTTTTCTAGAAACCTCAGTGGCTTCCTTTGTGCACCGAAGAGCTGCAGCAATGTTAGTGGCAGAAGACAGTGTGAAAACCTTTAACTTTAGTAGAGGAAAAAGAGGTGTTCATGTATATGAAGAAGATAAGCACATGAGAGATCCATTTTGTTTTATATACATATTAAAACATGGTGTTAACTTCTCAAAAAACTAAAAGAAGGCTGGAGTGGCACAAGACTTGGTGGTGTCCAAGGAGGAGTTATACCGGGTTATTAAAATAGCAAACTGCTAGTCATTTCTAGTAGTAAAATCTCTAAAGGAGTGTCCTTACAAGTGCCCAGGCTTTCTACGTCCTTCCCAAGGAGACATATTTACATTATAATGGTTGCCAAGGTTACCTTAATTCCATCACAGCTCCTTTCTCCAATTGCTAATCTGGAGCTCCGGCCTGGGTGGTACACTGGGTGGTACACATTAACCAAAAAACCTCAATTGAGGCCAACTCAAAACTCAGGCTACTCAAAAGTTCATAACCCACAAAAGGAGAGTTCTAACGACAAAAACTGCCGAAAGGTAGGGCTCTTTGTTTCCTGTACTTATTCTACCCAAGATCTGACTGCTACCTCAGGGAACTCTCTAGGAGTCAATATTTTTACCTGCCCTAACCAGAGATTCTTGTAGGAAAAGCAAGACAAATAACAAAAATTTAATAAAGAGTAATGGATCAATAAAGTGATTACTTTATTACCAGTATTTTTCCCCTTACTTTAATCAAATAAAGGCCATTATCTAAAAAGACATTGAAAAGTCTCTCATATGACTCATCACTATTATCTTCTAATATAGTGCTGGCTATACAAGTAGTACCTAAACCAGACATAAATAATGAAGCTAGTATATTCTGTATTAAAGCAACAACCAAACAGAACATATAGTAACAGAAAAAGCAAAGAAAAAAGTGAAGAAAGAGGTGAAGACCAAAAAAAAGAGCAAGATTTCAGAACCACGAACTCGAAATATTCACTTTAAGTACAGTTAAATTAAAAAAAATGGTCCAAGGAGGGGCTTCCCTGGTGGCGCAGTGGTTGAGAGTCCTCCTGCCGATGCAGGGGACACGGGTTCGTGCCCCGGTCAGGGAGGATCCCACATGCCGCGGAGCAGCTGGGCCCGTGAGCCATGGCCGCTGAGCCTGCGCGTCCGGAGCCTGTGCTCCGCAACGGGAGAGCCTACAGTAGTGAGAGGCCCGCGTACCGCAAAAAAAATAAAAAATAAAAAAACTCTATGCAAAATATGCAGGAAAAGTAAGATGTGTTTTTAATTTTATTTATTTTTGGCTGCACGCGGGCCTTCTCTAGCTACGGTGCGCAGGCTTCTCACTGCGGTGGCTTCTCCCGCTGTGGAGCACGGGCTCCAGGGCACGCGGGCTTCAGTAGTTGTGACTTGCGGGCTCTAGAGTATAGGCTCAGTAGATGTGGTGCACAGGCTCAGTTACTCCATGGCATGTGGGATCTTCCCCAACCAGGGATCGAACCCGGGTCCTCTGCATTGGCAGGCGGATTCTTAACCACTGCACTACCAGGTAAGTCTAAGACGTGTTTTTGATAAGGAAAAGTACGAGGTATGAAGGATGTGTTTTTGCTAGGGGAAAAGAGAGTTTTGTCTTAAACTAGAATGACTGGTTGTTCCAGAATAAGAAAAATGAACTAAAAAACTAAATGAACATTTTAAAAATGTGTAGAACGTTTGTGGAAAAGGAATTTTATGTGTGCTCAAACTGCTAAGATTGAAAGGACTTATTTACAAGTTAAAAATAAAAGATGAGCCTTAATATCAAAAGTATACTAATGCAAAACTAGAATGACAAAGTTTTAGTGGATTACTGTCTGCTCTTATTAAGAAACTGTAAGGTTTTTCTTTATCTTTAAGTAATCTGCCTAAGAAACAAAGATTTTATATCTTATCAAGATAATGTCCTGTATTTCATGTTATTTTTTATTTTATTTTTTTTTTTGCGTTACTTAGGCCTCTCACTGTTGTGGCCTCTCCCGTCTCGGAGCACAGGTTCCGGACGCGCAGGCTCAGCGGCCATGGCTCACGGGCCCAGCCACTCTGCGGCATATGGGATCCTCCCGGACCGGGGCACGAACCCGTGTCCCCTGCATCAGCAGGTGGACTCAACCACTGCGCCACCAGGGAAGCCCTCATGTTATGTTTATCAGGTCTTTGATTACTCAAAAAAAAAGGCTTCACAGTACTGAATGAGCTAAAATGTTTTCTTTTTTTTTTTCTTTTACAGCTATATTACTTCCTATATTTGCCTTTAAAATCTTTTATTATCACTTTGGTTAAATGGATAACTAAGTATTATATCATACTGACCTCGGAACCTATATAATCAAATATTCAAACCTTTTGAGATTTTTGACAAACTTCCTAAAATCAAATTTCTTCTAAATGAAGTCCTTTTTTTTGTTGGTTTTTTGGGGGTTTTTTTTGTGGTACGCGGGCCTCTCACCGCTGTGGCCTCTCCCGTTGCGGAGCACAGGCTCCGGACGCACAGGCTCAGCGGCCATGGCTCATGGGCCCAGCCGCTCCGCGGCATGTGGGATCTTTCTGGACTGGGGCACAAACCCATGTCCCCTGCATCGGCAGGTGGACTCTCAACCACTGCGCCACCAGGGAAGCCCTAAATGAAGTCTTCTTAATCTCAAACTAGAGAGTCCCGAAGGCTCCTGGAAAAATCAAAGGATTTGTTCTTTTACCTTGTAAAAAGAAATGTTAAAAAATAAAAATAATTTCATTTATTTGATACATTATGTTGCATGGAAAATGCTGTCAAATAAAAAGGGATGATTAAGCTTACCTAGGTTATATTTTTTATGGGTAAATGTTAATAATATAGGTATTCCAGAAATTGCATGAAGTTCATAGAAACCTGTCAATATCTTCATTGTCTTATTATTATGCCAAAATGTTGTATGCCATAGAAATATCCA
This sequence comes from Physeter macrocephalus, assembly GCF_002837175.3. Taxonomy (NCBI): domain Eukaryota; kingdom Metazoa; phylum Chordata; class Mammalia; order Artiodactyla; family Physeteridae; genus Physeter; species Physeter macrocephalus. The sequence continues at coordinate 23,514,630 of NC_041218.1, forward strand.
GATTTCCTTATCAAATGAACTTTCATCAAATCTTTAACCTCAGTGATTTTAAATATTTTGTTATGCACAGAGAGTTTTTGTTTTACTCAGATTCTTCTCTGAAAATGTTTGAAACTGCTAATCCAAGATCAAGCAAAACACAAATTAATCACATGGGACTGAACGAACTGATAAAGAAGGATTTTGACTTTTTATGGCCTTCCTGTTTGAAATTTTGCTGGCTCTTTAATGTTCTACTTTCCAGATACAAGGAACGCCTTTCCCTTTTCTCTTAAACTATCTATAATTTACAGCAATCTAATAGATTATACCTTGGTAAACTAAAATGTAACATTTATATTTTCTCCTACCTGATTCCTCCGAATTTGGAACACTTTTAAGTGTTCTTATTTTCATGGCAATATAGCTATTTTAAAAAGTTAAATAAGAATCTGTTCGCCTTGTAACAGGACACAAGATGCATAATATTAGATACAATTAGACAGCTTCATGAAACTAAGGCTGACTTTATGGCGCCAATGCTTACAAAGCCCTCTTGGAAAACCCAGGCTGGTACCTGGCACACAGAGTTCTCAGGCTCACAGGTAAGTAAGGAAGGTCACTTCCTGCCAGGCCCATGTGAATGACAAATGTTGCCTGCCAAATCAGTAAACAAAGGATGTTGCAGCCATCAAGCCACAACAGCCACCCCCCCCACACCCAACAGTGAGCCCTGAGGGAACTCAGGATGGAGACAAGACCCCCTCACCAAGCCCTCAGCCACTATCGCCACCCCCAACGGTACACCCTGAAAGGACTCAGGATGGGAAAGAACAAGATACTGGCCCTAGATAGCTAAGGTGCATATCAAAAGAATGATTTCAATGAGCTCAGACTCTTGCATCTTCCCATACATAGAAAAATGCTAAATTCATTAACTTGAGATAACTGGTTTCCTTTAATTAATGGTAATCTTTTGATGTTCCAACTACCTGGTCTTTGTTGCAAAAACCCCTCCATATCCTGGCTCCTCCCTTACTTCTTCAGAGCAGTCCCTCAGAGCTATCTGAGAGACTGTCTTCTGGGCTTGAAGTCCTCATAAAGTCTGCTGAATAAAACACAATTCTCGGGGCTTCCCTGGTGGCGCAGTGGTTGCGCGTCCGCCTGCCGATGCAGGGGAACCGGGTTCGCGCCCCGGTCTGGGAGGATCCCACGACGGGAGAGGCCACAGCAGAGGGAGGCCCGCATACCACAAAAAAAAAAAAAAAAAAAAAAAACACATAATTCTCAACTTTTAGGTCATACATTTTTTTTCCAGTCAACATCCAAGAACCTACCAACCACCAGCTAACGTCATACTTAATAGTAAAAGACTAAATACTTTTCCTTTAAGATTGGGAACAAGGCAAAGATGTCAGCTCTCACCATTTCTACTAGAGACTCTAGGAAGTGCAATTTGGCAAGAATAAGAAATTAAAGGCATACACATTGGAAAAGAAGTAAAGAGGTCATTTGTAGATGACATGATCCTGTATGTAGAAAATTTAAAGAATCTCCAAAACCCGACTAGAGTAATAAACAAGTTTAGCAAGGCTGCAGGATACAAGATTGACATACGAATATCAATTCCACTAGTAGGTATATATCCAAATTTCAGTTGGATATATACCAAATTGAAAACAGGGATTCAAATAGATCTTTATATACCCATGTTCATAGCAGTATTAGTCATAATAGCCAAAAGGGAGAAACAGCACAAATGCCCATCAAGGGAGGAAAGATAAACAAAATGTGGTATATAGATACAATGGAATATTGTTCAGCATTAAAAAGGAATGAAAGGGCTTCCCTGGTGGCGAAGTGGTTGGGAATCCGCCTGCCGATGCAGGGGACACGGGTTCGTGCCCTGGTCTGGGAAGATCCCACATGCCACGGAGCGGCTGGGCCCGTGAGCCATGGCCGCTGAGCCTGTGCGTCCGGAGCCTGTGCTCCGCAACAGGAGAGGCCGCAACAGTGAGAGGCCCGCGTACCACAAAAAAAAAAAAAAAAGGAATGAAGGTAATTCCCTGGCAGTCCAATGGTTAGGACTCCGCGCTTTCACTGCTGAGGGCATGGGTTCAATCCCTGGTCAGGGAACTAAGATCCTGAAAGCCACGTGGTGCAGCCAAAAAAATAAAAAATAAATAAAATTTAAAAAAGAATGACAATGTTAAAAAAAAAAGGAATGAAATTCTGATATATGATACAACATGGATGGATCTGAAAAACATTATACCAAGTAAAATAAGCTAGATACTAAAGGATAAATACTGTATGACTCCACTTATATGAAGTACCCAAAGGAAAATTCATAGAGACAGGGGCTAGGACGAGGAGGGAAAGGGGAGTTATTTAATGGGTACAGAGTTTTTCTTGGGGATGATAAAGTTTTGGGTATAGATAGTGGGGACAGTTATAGAACATTGTGAATGTATAATGCCAATGAATTATACACTTTAAAATGGTTAAAATGAGGGAATTCCCTGGTGGTCCACTGGTTAGGACTTGGCATTTTCACTGCCGTGGCCCCGGGTTCAATCCCTGCTCAGGGAACTACAATTGCACGAGCTGAGCGTTGCACGTCCAAAAATAAATAAATAAATAAATATTTAAAAATAAATTGGTTAAAATGATAAATGTGTATATTTTACCACAGTAAAAAAACAAGTCAATTGTATTTCTATATACTAGTAATAAACAATCTGAAATAAAATAAAATGATTTCACTCATAATAGCATCTAAAAAAAATACTTACAAATAAATTTAACAAAAGAAGTGCTAAGCCTGTACACTGTAAAGTACAAAACGTTGCTAAGAGCAATTAGCAAATAGCTAAAAAAAAATGGAGAGATGTTTCACGTTTATGGGTTGGAAGGCTCAATATCATTACGATGAGAATTCTCCCAAAAATGACTTATAGATTCAACACAATCCCTATCGAAATCCTGGCAAGCTTTTTCATAGAAAATGACAAGCTTATCTTAAAACTTATATGAAAATTTAAAGGACCTACAAAAGCCAAAATAATTTTGAAAAAGAAGAACAAAATAGGAGCATTTATACTACCCAATTCCAGTACTTACTATAAAGCTACAGTAATCAAGATAGTATTGGCATCAAGATAAATAAGCAAATCATTGGAACAGAATATAGAGTCCAGAAATAGACCCACATATCTACAAACAACTAATTTTCAACAGTGGTGTCAAGACAATTCAACAGGAAAAGCATAGTCTTTTCAACAAATGGAGCTGGGACAACTGTATATCCATATGAAGGAAAAAAGATTAGGCCCATATCTCATCCCATACAATAAAATCAACTCAGAATGGATCACAGACCTAAATATAAAATCTAAAACTATAAAACCATTAGAAGAAAACAAAATTTTTTTGTGACCTTGAGTTACTGATTTCTTAGACATAACACCAAAAGCACATTTCTTAAAAAAGGATTAAATTGGACTCCATCAAAATTAAAAACATTAGCTCTTCAAAATAAATCATTAGGAAAATGAAAAGACAAGCCACAGACTAGGAGAAAATATTTACAAATCTTGTACCTGATAAAGGACTTGTATTCAGAATATAGAAAGAATTCTTGCAACTTAATAATAAGAAAACAACCCAATTTAAAAATGGGCAAACGATCTGAATAGATTTCATCAAAGTAGACATACAAATGGTTAAGAAGGACATGAAAAGATGCTCAATGTCACTAGCCATGGAGAAATGCAAACTCAAACCATAACGATACAGCACTACATAACCACTAAAATGGCTATAATCAAAAAGACCGATAATGCCAAGTGTTAGAAAGGATGTAGAACAACAAGGTCATACTGTATAGCACAGGGAACTATATTCAACATTCTGTGACAAACCATAATGGAAAAGAATATGAAAAAGAATATACATATATATGTATAACTGAGTCACTTTGCTGTACAGAAGAAATTAACACAACATTGTAAATCAACTATACTTCAATAAAATTTTAAAAAAATAGGATGTAGAGAAACCACAACACATACATTGCTGGTGGGAACGTAACATCATACAAACACTTCAGAAAAGTTACCATTTTCTTAAACAGTTAAACTTAACACATAACCCATCAATTCTACTCTTAGATAGCTGCCTAAGAGAAATTAAAATATATGTCCACACAGACTTCTCCATGATTGTTCACAGCAGCATTATTCAAAACAGCCAAAACTTGGAAACAATCCAAACATCCATCAATGAGTAAAATGATAAATAAAATGTGGTATAGCCATACAATGGAATGCCATTCAGCAATAAAAAGGTAAACTACTGATATATAATTGAACCTCAAAAACTTTATGCTAAGTGAAAAAGCTAGATACAAAAGACCATATAATGCATGATTCATTTACATGAAATTTCCAGTAGAGGCAAATCTATGGACAAAGAAAGCAAATGAATGATTACCTGGGGTGGAGAGTGGGAGCAAGGATTGACTGCAAATGAGTAAAAGGGATTTTGGGGGGAAACAAAACTGCTCTTAAACTAGACTGTGATGGCAACTTTTTAAGACATTTCATACCCATTAGGGTAGCTATTATAATAACTAAATAAGTAAGTAAATAAATAAATGATATTGAGGATGTTAAAAAATTAGAACCTTTGTACATTGCTGGTAGGAGTGTAAAATGGTGTAGCTGCTATGGAAAACAGTATGGCAGTTCCTCAAAATATTAGAAATAGAATTAAGACATGATTCAGCAATTCTACTTCTAGGTATATACCCAAAGAATTGAATACAAGGACTCATAAAGGTATTTGTACACCAATGTTTATAACAGCATTATTCACAACAGTCAAAAGGTAGAAGCAACCCAGTGTTCATCAATGAATGAATGGTTAAACAAAATGTGGCATATACATACACTGGAATATTATTCAACCTTAAAAAAGAATAAAATTATGACACAAGCTTCAACGTGGATGAACCTTGAAGACATTACTCTAAGTGAATTAGCCAGACACAAAAGGGCAAATACTATATGATTCCACTTATATAAGGTACCTAGAATAGTCAAATTCATAAAGACAAAGTGGAATGGTGGTTGCTACAGACTGGCAGGAGAGGGGAATGGGGAGTTATTCTTTAATGGGCATAATGAAGTTTCAGTTTGGGAAGATGAAAAAAGTCCTGGAAGTGAGCTGTGGTGATAGTTTCAAAACAATGTGAATACACTTAATGCTGCTGAACTATATAACTTTAAAATGATTAAAGTGGTAAATTTTATGTTTTACATATCTTTTGCCATAGTGAAAAAAAAAAACCTCTACAGATATATTTATTAATAGTCATTGAACTGAATATACAATGGGTGAATTTTACCCTATGTAAATTTTGCCTCAATAAAGCTGTTAAAAATTTTAAAAAATACATTAGGAGGAACTTATCCAAGCAAACATCAAGAGTTATTATAAAGTTCTAGTAATTTAAAAAAAGTGTGGTACTGGTAAAGAGATCAACAAAGAGACCACCCAGAACAGAATGGATACAGAGCATATGACAGAAAGTGGCAACATATATCAATGGAGAAAGGATAGACTTAAGTCAACAAACAGGGCTGGGACAATTGGTTATCCATATGGAAAAATAAAATAAAATAGATCACTATCTCACACCATAAACAAAAATAAATTCCAGACAGATTAAAGACTAAATTGTGAAAAAACAAAATTAAACATGTTAGAAGACTATATAGAAGAGTATATGACCTCAAGATAGGGAAAAGTTTCTAAAACAAGACTCAAAAAGGACAAACTACACAGAGGGAAAAAGAAACTGATCGACTTTACATTAAAAAATTTAACTTCTATATGAAAGTCATAAGTTAAAAAAAAAGCGAGACTGGAAGATATTTGCAACACATATATCTGATAAAGGATTAGAATGAATATATTTAAAGAACTTTTACAGGGACTTCCCTCGTGGTCCAAAGGCTGAGACTCCGCGCTCCTAATGCAGGGGGCCTGGATTCGATCCCTGGTCAGGGAACTACATCCCACGTGCCGCAACAAAGAGTTCGCATGCCACAACAAAGATCCCACATGCGGCAACTAAGACTCGGTGCAGCCAAATAAATAAATAAATATTTTTAAAATAAATAAATAAATAACTTTTACAAATCAATAGTAAAAGCCAATGAGATCCCAAAAGAAAAATGGGAAAGGATATGACTACAGACCACAATTTACAAAAAAGGAAATCCAAATGGACTACAAACACGTAAAAGATGCTCAACCTCACTTTATCCAAGGAAATACAAATTAAAACAGCAGAGATACCATTTCACAACTACCAGACCTTGGTAGTTCAATTGAACAAAAGTTCAATGCCTGACAATTGCACATGTTAGTAAGGATTCAGAAAATAGGAATTAATAAAACCAATTTAGAAAGCAATTTGGGAGTATCTGGTAAAGTTGACATACCTTAAGCAATTTTGCTTATAGGGATATATCCTAGAGAAACGCTCAAAAGGAACTGTGCATAAGGAAACACGATTAAGGATGTTCAGTCCAGAAAAAAAAAAAAGGAAACATTAGAGGGGAATGGGTAAAAAGTGGTATATTCATACAATGAATGAATTTTAACTACTACACAGTAGTTAAAATTAATCAACAGAAAATCTACACATTTCAGACTGGTTAAAACTCAAAGTTGAGTGAAAAAAGTAGGTTGCAGAATAATATCTGCTCTATAAAACCACTTATATTAAGTTTATAAACATGCAAAACAATGCTATATATCATTTACTGATATACAATTGATACTGATAAACAATATGTAGCAAAAGTATTAAAACATGAAGGGGAATTATAAACAGTAAAGTTTGAAGAGCAGTTACCTCTGTGTTGGGAGAAAGAGAAGGAAAGAAAGAAAGGAAATAAACAGAGAAGGGGTACAAAGAGTCTTCCATTTTATATACAATGTTTTATATCTTAAAAAACATCTACAGGGCTTCCCTGGTGGCACAGTGGTTAAGAATCCGCCTGCCAATACAGGGGACACGGGTTCAAGCCCTGGTCCGGGAAGATCCCACATGCCGTGGAGCAACTAAGCCTGTGTGCCACAACTACTGAGCCTGCACTCTAGAGCCTGCGAGCCACAACTACTGAAGCCTGCATGCCTAGAGCCCGCGCTCCTCAACAAGAGAAGCCACCGCAGTGAGAAGCCCGCGCACCCCAACGAAGAGTTAGGCCCCGCTAACCGCAACCAGGGAAAGCCCGCGCGAAGCAACGAAGACCCAACACAGCCAAAAATAAAATAAATAAATTTATTTTTTTAAAAAACCATCTACAGGAAATTTTGCAAAATGCTAACATATGTTAAATTGGGCAGTGACTACAATTTTCTCTGTACTCTTCCATATGCTTGGGAAAAACAATTTTTTTAACAGGCTCTTGGTCAAATGCATACATATACATGTACCAGGGAGCAAGAGAAAAATATTTATCTCCTTTTGGAACCTACATTTATAAAACTATTCTATTAATGTCTCTCTGGTGCCTTACTCCCTCAATGTGATAGAAACTTTTAAGTATTTAGGCACAAACATGCTGTACAGTCGAGTCTCTTTTTCCCTAACAAGATACTTCTCTCCAAGATGCTACCCAAGCCAAATCCCTGGGTATGTGGATACCAATGATCTATCAACCAACACAGTGTGCAACCCCCAGCCCACATCCATATAGTTTTTAAATCCTTTAACTTACAACTAAATTATTCCCCTGAGTCACTCTTAAGCTTCATCACAGATCTTTATGCAAACCTATACCATGAATGATCCAACAGGTTAAACACCCCCAAATTACATCTCTTTCTAGTTTTAACATAATTTTCCCTCTCCACTCTACACTCTTCAATCCCACACACCCACAGAGGACTCAGTGCGAGTCTTCTACATAGGTACAGTGTTTCTAGATCTTCCAATTCTGGGCAGGTTTATGTGACTCAGATAGCATCCAGGGGCACTGAGCATGGAACTCTGCTTAACCAGCAATCTAGCATACAAGCTCCTGAGAGAAAGAGAATAACTTTCCATCCAAGCATGATGAGTACCTCAAGCTGAAAATGATGCCCAGGAACAAGCAGTTCCAGAAATAGGAATTCAAATAAAACTTTATAGCATTCACTGTTCTGCAGACCTGGTGGCAGCCCATCTATTTTTGCTTCATTTTCTGGCTCAGATAAAAGTACCTTAGAGAGTATACTCATCCCTTCTCCTCAAAATAACTATGGAGAACACTACTCAAGTCCTATGAAAATCTGAGTTTTACACATTACCTGGTGTGTGTGTGTGTGTGTGTGTGTGTATCTCTGAATAGGACCGGGCCTCAGGGTGCACGTGAGTCTGGGTGGGGTGTCTCTGTGGGTATAAGTCCAGGACTCTGTGGAGACGCTCTCTGTGGGTGTGTGTGGGTCTGTGTCTGGCAGGGGGAGGGGGGGCAACGTCTGAGTGAAGGGGTCTTGAGGGGTTCTGTGTATGTGGGGGAATCTGTGTATGTCTGTCTTTGTATATCTGTGCCCGTCTATGCTTCTGTCTCTGTGTCTATCAAATATTTCATTACAAGTCTTATAATGTTTTATTATAAATTTCTACCCTTCCACAAAACCCTAAAATGATTTTCTTGCCTCTTTACTCTGAGATTTCATAAAAGAGAAACATAAAATAAGCCAACTGCTAAGCCAACATTATTCAACAATGAGTAAAAAACTAAGGTTCTGTTGGGTATGCACTAGTACAGAACCAATTGCCTGAGACTGTGCATTTCTAACAAGATCAAAGGTGATGCCAATGCTTCTGATCATAGACTGGTTTGAGTAGCAAGGACCTAAAAGATTCCAAACTTAAGAAACTGTCTTTATGATTAGACTTCCCATGTAGACTTTCCAAAGTCTCCTGACTGACATGTATTTCAGATTAGCTTGAAAGTTCTGTTCTGACCATAAATCAGAAGATATTATTTTGTTTTAAGTGAGTCTCTTGTGAGTTTGGTTTGAATGAACCAGTCCTAAGAGGTGAATGAACTCTAAGTGTACTAAAAATGTGAATTTCTGGATTTGTAAAGCTGGAACATGGAAACCTCACAAAGGTTCTGCTACACTGTGAAGCTTCCTGGGTGGACAGTCAACTCATTTACCTAAGGTGATATACCTCCATTTCAATGCTGACCTCCACAAACTGCAACAATTCCTGCTTCCAGTGGTGATCATACTAAACTAGATTGTGCTTATTTATTTTCCTATCCACATTCCCTACCCTCTTCTTGAGGGCAAGAATGTTATCTTGATTTAATAACCCTACCACTTAGCAGTGTTCCGCACACAACACATAAGTGGTTTTTGCACAGAAGAAGCTCAAAATGTACTGGGGGAGATTATTAAACAAGCATCCAAAAGGATAATCTTTTCTCTCTCACAGAAGCAACAGACATGAATGTAGTAAAAAAATTCCTTAAAAAAACTGTTAAGAAGCACAAGTTAAAGAGGAAAAAAAAAAAGAGAACAAACCCGAGCAAGTATAATATTAAATTTTATTTGGGGCCAAATAGAGCTATCTTACATTCCAAATAGTCCCTCTCTTATATTACAAACAAAAATAAATTCCAGATGGACTGAAGACCAAAAGATAATAAACACAACCATGAAAACAGCTGAAGAAAATATAAAAGAACTTGTTTATAAACCTGGGGTAGGAAAGGCCATTCTGAGACACAAACTGTTTAAGCCGTAAAAGAAAAAAATGGCCAATCCGACTACATAAAAACTTTTAATATAAACAAACTTACAAGTCAACAAGAAATAGAGTAGAAAAAATATTTGCAACATATACACAAAGAATTAATACCCAGGGACTTCCCTGGGGTCCAGTGGTTAAGACTCCGTGCTTCCACTGTAGGGGGCGTGGGTTCGATCCCCGGTTGGGGACTAAGATCCCGCATGCTGCGTGGCGCAGCCAACAACAACAACGAAAGAATTAATATCCAGAAAATATAAAGAATGCCTACAAGCCAACATGAAAAAGGCAAGTCAATAGGAGGGCAGAGATCTTCATCTATTTTGCTGAATAGCCAGCACTTGGCACATAGTAATCCCTCAATAAATATTTGTTAATGAATAAATATGAACAGGTAATTACAAGAAAAAGAATATAAATTACCAATCTATTCATGAAAATATTCTCAGCCTCACTATAAGCAGAAAAAATACTAATAAAAACAATAGTAAATGCCTTAAAAAAAAGCATCTTTACATCTTTATGTCTTTTTTTCTTATAAAAGATGTAAAAATATCCAGTATTGGTGAAGGTATAGTAAAAGGGTTATCTTGTACATAGTTAGTTGATGTGTAAAATGGTACTACATTTTTGAAGGCAACATGATATTATGTATTAAGTTTAAAATGTTGGGCTTCCCTGGTGGCACAGTGGTTGAGAGTCCGCCTGCCGATGCAGGGGACACGGGTTCGTTCCCCGGTCCGGGAGGATCCCACGTGCCGCGGAGCGGCTGGGCCCGTGAGCCATGGCCGCTGAGCCTGCGC
>NC_041218.1:23525307-23569101 GCF_002837175.3 Physeter macrocephalus
AAAAAAAAAAAAAAAAAAAATGTGGATATCTTTCAACTCCAAAATTCTACTTTTAGGTATCTATCCTAGAGAAACACTTATACATGTACACCAAAAGAATGCATACAGATCGCTACTATAGCATATAAAAATTAAGTTAAATGTGCATCAACAGAATAGTTTAATAAACAACAATGGTATATAGACTTTGGAAATCTACTCGGCAGTCAAAAAGTATGAGATACATATATATGTAATGATATGTAAAAAGCTCCAAGACATTCTGTTAAGTGGAAAAAGCAACTTGCAAAACAATGTATATATATATAATGTGCTTTTACTTATGTACAAGTTATTATAAAACTACCAATTTCTCTATGTACAATATGAATGTAAAGTTGAAAAAGATAAGTTGATAGCAGAGGTCTCTGGGGAGGGGAACAAGACTGGCTGAGGGCCAAGGAAGGAGTTTCCTTCACTAGATTGAATTGTTTCACAAGAATACATTCAAGCATTACTTGTGTAATTAAAAACAACTTTTTTTTAAAAAAGGTAAAAAATAATGTAAATACCATTTTACTGACATGAAGAAAACAAGAAGAACATATTTTGAGGATTAGACAGGAGATAAAAATTCCATTTTCGACATTAGTTCTGAAGTCCAACTGCAAGTAGGGAGTTGTACACACACACACACATTGGCATTCAGAAGAGGGGTCCTGGCTAAAGAAATAATCTGGGGAGCTGTTGGTATGTAGATGATACTCAAAGGCACAGGAATGCTGTGGATGACTTAGGGAGAAAACACAATGGAAAGAGCAGAGGATCAAGGAGAAAGAACCCAGGATCAAGGAGAAAGAACCCATAAAGCAGACTGAGAAGGAGCAGCTGGGGAAATAAGAGGAAAACGAGTGAGGAGGAGGGTAATGGAAGCCAAGAGAGGAGAGTGTTTTGGTAAGAAATTGGTGTCAAATGCTGCCAAGAGGTCTGATATGATGAGAGATGAAAAAAACAGATAGCCATGTGAGAATCTGATGGACATTACCAGCTTCAGCAAGAGGGCGTCGTGTGGGTCAGAGTATTAGAGTAGAAGTGGGTTAAAGAGTGTGGGAAGACAAAAGGTGTGTATATAGCATACACTGAAAACTCCTTTAAGAAACTTAGCTGCACAAGAGAGTAGAAAGATAGGACAGTAGCAGAAAGGAGATATGGAGGTTAGAGGACAGGGTTTTCAAAATGGGAGAGATTAGAGCAAGGAAATCTGTAGGAAAGGCTCCAATAGAAAGAGGAAATAACCAAAGGAAGAAGTTCTTTAAGAAGGCTGGAGGGACTTACCTGGTGGCACAGTGGATAAGAATCCACCTGCCAATGCAGGGGACACGGGTTCTATCCCTGGTCTGGGAAGATCCCACATGCCGCGGAGCAACTAAGCCCTCGTGCCACAACTACTTAGCCCGCATGCCTAGAGCCCGTGCTCCACAACACGAGAAGCCACTGCAAGGAGAAGCCCTCGCACCACAACGAAGAGTAGCCCCTGCTCACCACAACTAGAGAAAGGCCACAAGCAGCAACAAAGACCCAACGCAGCCAAAAATAAATAAAATTAAATCTTAAAAAACAAAAAAAAAGAAGACTGGAGAACGTGATTAGAACGCTTGTGGAGGGACTGGCCTTTGACAGAATGAAGGACACATCTTCCCCTATCATAACATGAGGGAAAGAGAAAAAGATGAACCCCAGATGGAGGTAGGTTTGTAGATTTGGGAAGTACAAAGATGAAGGAATTCCCTTTTGGTGGTTTCTGTTTTTTATAACAAGTATAAGGCATATCACTAGTTTAAAAAGAACACACGTGAAATTAGAAGTAAAAAGATACAGTATGAAATAATCATTTGCAGTGAGTGAAAGTAACCTTACTTGAAAATGTATAACATTACGAGGCAACGATGATCAAGCATATGAGGTTGACAGCTATGAATTTATAGTGACATCGATCTACCTGGTTTTCTGATTTTCTCTTGCAACTCTCAGCTCCATAGATGCAGGCAACTAAAAAGGCAGATGGTTAGGTTCAACCAGTGCGTCACTCAGAGTACCATAAACAGCAGAAGTCACCTCTGGCTGAGTTGGACAGAAAAAGAATTTACAGAAGGGACATAAGGTAGCTTTCAGGGCTACACAGTTAAAAACACCACCACAGAATGGGCTTGGAAAAGATGTCATGTTTGCTTATGCCAAGCAGGAGATGCTGCAGCTTGGGCTGCACCATTATAGTTCAGGATACCGGATGCCAGGTGTCACTGTTGCCGCTGTAACTTGATCTTGCTGCTAGAGGCTGATGCTACAAGAAGATTTACTGATAATGAAGGGGCAAGTTGTAGAGAACACAGTGGAAAGGTTTGGGAAGATTGGACTGGCTGAGAGGATGAGGAGAGTGTTAAGGGAATGAGTATTAGGAAGACAATGGTTGACTAGGCGTCAGGAAGTGACTGAGGTAAACAGGGATGTGAGGCCTCCCCTTGGAAGAGGGTAGATCCTGGGATCCAAAAAGTTGCAGAATAGTCTCAGCAGCCTAGGTGCAATAACTTAAGCAAATTTCACATGGGCGTTTAATCAGAAAAGTAAGGGGTTGGCAGTGTGGCAAAGCCTCTCACTATTGCTGTGGGCAGTGTTTCATCTCACTGATCCCAAAGGCATCAAAGATTGGCAAAGCCTTGGGCAAGTTAATTAGTCTCTTTGGGCCTATATTTTCTAATCTACAAAATAAAGATAATAATATTCATCTGATAAAGTTGCTATGAGGATTAAATGAGATGAGATAGATAGATGCCTAGAAGAGAGTAAGTATTCAGTAAATGGTAGCCATAAGTGAAGTTATAACTGAAGCCGAGAAAAGAGTTTCCAAGAAAAGGTAGTCAACAATATCAAATCAAATCTTTTAGAATGATCAGAAGGGTTCACATTGGAGCACTGCGGGAGATAAATCTGTAGGGAAGATGAAGCCAATTTAAGTCTCAGCTTGCTTAACTTTCAATGACAGCTTTGCAGTATTCAGAAAGGCTTTAAGGAAAAGCCTGACTTAGAGAAACTCAACTAGCAGCTCTAGAACCTCTATGCCCTTCCTTAATATAAGTTCTGAGATAAAAAGAAGCAGGTGCCCCAAACTAATCCATTTCTATTGAAAGACCCTTAAAAAAAAAAAAAAAAGAATAGGAAATCACCAGCTATCAATGCAGTGTCCAAGAGGGAAAATGGCTAACTGAATTGCTGCACAATATAGATGGGGAAGAGGGAACTGAAAATCATACACATCATATGGCTTAAGTTATTTAATTTAATCAAAGTAGTTTTACTTAGAACCATTACAGAAGAGATTTCACTCCACTGCTTTCTCCTCTGCTCACCTCTCACCAAATCTCGGGTCATAGGTCATTCAGACTATAAAAAGCTCCTCCAAATTCCATAGAAACCTGATCAATCTAACTAAACCTCCTATTGGGGGAGTGGAATTTCAGCTCCTCTAATTGTGCATACCACCTGAACACGATGGCAAGCGGGTGGATCGGGGCAGCTGCCAAGATTTACTCTTCTCCCATCCACCTCAGTTTTACCTCTCTGAATTATTTAAACAAGGACTACAAGAAAGAATGAAGTCTGAATGAAGATCCCAACAAATCTCTTCCTTTTTTTCCTTTTACTGTGGGGGAGGAGAACACTTTCAAGGAAATGATATAATAAAGAAACTCACTCTCTCTTTTCATGAACTATCCATTTCTTCTATGAACTGGACACTAAGGACCAAAGTCGTCTTCCTCAGGACATTAAATACACAACTGCAACTTCAGCTCTGAGCAACCTCCTAAAACAGCTCTTAATGTTCAATCTTTCCCAGGAAGAAGAGAATTCAGAAATTATACAAAATAAGGGCTGCCTTCTCAGAAAATTCGTAAATGTTCACATAAATAAATGGTAAGACCATTAAATAAGTTCAATAAATAAAAAACCACCTGTTAGTGAAGTAACAGAAACATCCACAAAAATATACAGATTAAATAAGATTTGAAAGGTTTAAGCTAAGCTTTGAACAGAGAAATACTTCAACTGAAAAGCAATGGAGGGACTTCCCTGGTGGTCCAGTGGGTAAGACTCTGCATTCTCAATTCAGGGAGCCCAGGTTTGATCCCTGGTCAGGGAACTAGATACCACATGACGCAACTAAAGATCCCACATGCCACAGTGAAGATCCTGCGTGCTGTAACTAAGACCCAACGCAGCCAAATAAATAAATATTTAAATTTTTTTAAAAAAAGAAAGAAAAGCAATGGAGGGACTTCCCTGGTGGTCAGTGGTTAAGACTCCACACTTCCAATGTAAGGGGTGCAGGTTCGATCCCTGGTCAGGGAACTAAGATCCACATGCCGCTGGACCAAAAAAAAAAAAAAAAAGAAGAAAGAAAAGCAATGGAGTTTGTGCATGAGAGTCAAACAGATTAGAGTTCTGTTAGCTCACATCACAGTTACTTACTAAACGTGTAACCTCGAGACAAATTCCTTAATCTCTCCAACCCTCGGGTTTCCTCAATAAAACAAGGATAACACTACCTATTTCTGAGAGCTCTTAAAAGGGTTAAATAAAATAGTATATGTAAAGCTCTAATACAATGCCTGGGACACAGCAGGAATACATAACAATATGCTTCCCCTTCTAATTTTCAAAATGTTTAACTAGAGATTGATTCATAAGAGAAGGTGGGTCTTAAAAGAACAAGGAAAACTGTTAGCTGGACAGGAAGGAGGAGCATAGTCCTCGGGTACTCCTGATTTATTTATAACTTTAAAAATAAGAATACATCTCTCAAATTATCACTAAATTCCTAATGTGAAAATGCATCATTGATCTTGAAATGCTTTTTTATATACATACAAGATCCTCTTCTCCCACTCTCATAACTTTACAATTCTCTGAGATTCTACATTTGTACAATTTTTTTCCCGTCCTCTTCTTAAAGCCCTGACTCAGACCCTCCTTACTTTGGATTTGGGATGACCTAAGTCTTAAACCAGAAAGACATAACTTAGAGTTCACTGAGTATTCTGACAGACTTCTGGGAGAAAGCCAGAACCCAGCAACTAAGAAGTTAGAATCAGTGTGGCATAATAAAAAGGACACGGGCTTTGGAAACAGACCAAGATTTAATACAGGGGTTTCAAGTCCTACCTTTGCCACTTTCTAGATGTATAACCTTGGTCAAGGCACTTTACCTTCTCTGGACCTCATTTCCTTATCTGTGAAATGGAGATAATGTCACTTATATCTCATTGTGTAGCTGTCAGGATTAGAAAAATGCCAATAACATATAAAAGGCCAATTAATGGTAACTGTTATTACGGTCAGTCTGCCAAGTGCCTTACTGAACATTTGCAAGGCTGTACTTTCCTAACTGGCAAAAGGAGTAATACTTCTCCCCCATTCCCATGACTATATCCAAAAGGTTCCATTTTAGTAGTCCATAATTAACCAGATAAAGAGCTTAAAGAATTCAGGGCAAGAAAGCACTAGCATGGCTCAACTCATTCTCTGCTGACAGCAACAAAGCCAGCGCAAGGTGGATTCATTTGCCAAAAAAAAAAAGGAATCTGCTTGAACATGGTCATTACTGACATTGACGTAAGCACAAACTAGTTGTGGTTCTTAGGCTCAGCCTTATTGTCAGAAAGTTTTAACTTTTCTGAAATAAATCCTCTCCTGCCTTGTTTTCCCTGCTGTGCTGTGACATTCCTATTACCCCATTTTCAAGAACACAGGGAAGAAATCCTCTCAACTATTGCAACTGCATTCACTGTGGACTTTATCTTCCTATTTCACAAATCCCTTCTTACAGAGATTTTTGGTTTGTTGAGTTCACTTATGAAGAAAAACATTATATACAAATATATGATAGCCACGGTGACAAGATCTGGTCCCCAGAGCACCAGAAATTACAGGATGGAGGTAGATGCCAAAGATAAGATGGGACTGAGTAACCTGCACACCATATGTTCATTCTTATTAAATGCTGCACTTGGAAAGTCTGGCTCTTATGAAAAGCTTATTTCCCTTGTGTGACTGAACAGAGTAACAGTACTAAGAAAACTGATGACAGATACACAAATGGAGTAAGGAAAACCATCAATGGAAATATGCTTAAGATAAACAAGCTTGTATGTGACAGTTACAAAATAAAAGCAATGGTCACCAATTACACAGACAAAGGTAGCTATTTCAATCCTAAGTACCTCCAGTCCCTCCCTACACTAAAATAAAAGCAGACGGGAGTCAAGGTCAGAATGATTATTTAAATAAATTAAAAATCAAGAAAGGCTTAACAAATCAAAATATCACACTGCAGTCCCTTGGGGAGGTGACTTTCAACTTGAAGAAAGAAGGTCAGTCTCATGCACTTGTTTTAATTTAGCTAATTCGATGTCAAGAAAGTTAAAGATTCTGCCCCCCAAAAGTAGCTCAGCAATGCCTGTAGTTGTGTCATAGAGCTGCATCCTCGCCCGGAGCTTTGCCTGCTTAACTTCCAGTACAGAAGTTGTGTTTTGGTTGCAATTAACATTGTAAGGCAAGCTCAGCCCTGTCTTCCATAGCCTTGAGGCTGCTGAGTAAATCTAGAATCATGGGACCTACATTTTGATGCTGAAAAAACAGGAAGAAGGTAGTTCAGCAACAAGGAAAATGGTCAAGAAACACATCTAGAATTAGGAAAAACAGACTGATGCTGGCCTGTGATTTTTTCACTGCTTTATATAGAATGTATTGAATAGTATGCACCTTTTAAAGGAAGCCATAGTGGTGCACTTAAGCCACGATGGAAGGAAGAAAAAAATAAAATCAATTCTTAATAATTGCTGTAATTTCTTAAGGCCTCACTATATGTGCCAAGTTCAATGCTAAGCCCTCTACAAATATTTCTAATCCTCAATCGTATTAGTAACCTCACTTTACAAAAGAGAAAACTAAGATTTAGAGAATTTGGAAATTACCCAAAAGCTAGTTAGTGGGGGTACTAGGATTCAAACCCAGGTCTGCTTGACTGTAAATCCCATGTTCTAAAGGCAATTTGAGCCCGCGGGCCACACAAAAAGACCCCACATGCTGCAACGAAGATCCCACGTGCCGCAACTAAGACCCGATGCAGCCAAATAAATAAAAATAATTATTTTTTTTTTAAAAAAGCAATTTGTTGGGGAGTTCCCTGGTGGTCCAGTGGTTAGGACTCCGTGCTTTCACTGCTGTGGCCCCGGGTTCAATTCCTGGTCAGGGAACTAAGATCCCACAAGCTTCATGACAAGGCCAAAAAAATAAATAAAGGCAATTTGTTAAATACTCTTACCCTCAAGAGACCTAATCAAAATACAGATTTTGCACAAAAAGACCCTTAATCACTGGATTTGGCCAAAGTTATAAAGCACCTCAACTAGTTACAAATACATTTCAGATTTCCAGACTCAGATCTAGGTAGTACCAGCACTGGTGCCTGTGCTGCCTCTCTTCCCTCCTATAATTCCTCCCAGGGACGTTTCATAATGCAAATGAGAAAGACACCGTCCTAAAGCATCATTAAACAAATTCCTTCAGTCTTGCCTCTGATGTTATCACCTATATTGGGGTAATTAAAATGGAAGTGTTCTCTGCTTCATACCTTAATAATGAGGCTATTACAACCAAAGTTAGGCTGGATACAAGGTTCCAACTCAGCTGAATCCTGCACAGTGAAACCAATGTAGACTTCACATCACTTCCTTGCTGTTCTGATAAAGCAATTAAAAATAATTCACAAGGGGACTTCCCTGGTGGCCAGGTGTTAAGAATACGCCTGCCAAGGCAGGGAACACGGGTTCGAGCCCTGGTCCGGGAAGATCCCACATGCCCAGGAGCAACTAAGCCCGTGCACCACAACTACTGATCCTGCGCTCTAGAGCCCACGAGCCACAACTACTGAAGCCCGTGCTCTGCAACAAAAGAAGCCACCGCAATGAAGAGTAGCCCCCGCTCGCCTCAACTAGAGAAAGCCCGCGTACAGCGACAAAGACCCAACACAGTCAAAAATAAATTAAATAGATTTTTAAAAATCATTCACAAAGTAAAAAAACCTATAAATTACTGTGTTCACATTATACCTCGGAAATTAAAATGATAATCCCTTTTCAGACGATCCTCATCTCTGTTTTTGCAATATTTGCCCTTTTTCTTCCGTACTGATTTGCTTTATGAGAGGACAGACACACCACAGATAGCCATTGTAAGGGTAATACTGGGAATATCAAACATCTAGGCACACCTACTGCTTGGTGTTCTGAGGCTACGGCCTCTTCAAAACTATATCTGAAAGAAGCTGACAGCTGAGACAGAAAACCCCACAGTGATCGCCTTTCCCAAAAGTAGAAGCATTTCTTCCTAACACTTTCAGATCATAATAAAAGAACCAATAAAACAATCATTCTCTTCATACACAGTCTAATAATCCTGGTGACCAACTACTGAGCAGTGAGAACAAACCTCTGAAGAGAAAACAGTGAAGAGAATCTCTCCATTACCCTTCTACATTCAGAGAAGATGTAAGGATATTGCAGTATCTGGAATGAAGGGCACGGCATCAATACTGCTCGATGGAAGCGCTTAGCCACAGAAAGGCAGAAAATCATCATCTGTACAGAAACCAGACAACTGAGGATCTCAGTGCGAGGTAACTACTCCTTATAGAAAAGATCTCCAAATAGAAAAGCTCTTTCCACCCTTATTGCTGGATGAACTCTCATAAGCAGTAAGCTTTTTCTACACCATCGGGGTCTTCTCCCCGATAGTCTGGAAAATACACACGGGAGTATGTTGGGAGTACAGAGAGGGGTAAATACTATTCCAAGGAGCAGGGGAGAGAGCTACCTCCATGTTATTCCCAGCTAAGTACATCCGTACCACTGGGAGTCTTCGCTCCCCAGCACTGGGGCCCGGGTGGGAACATCTCTGAGAGAGCGGGTTTAAGGGGAAAAGGGATCTCTCTGCTCCTACGATCAGAAGGGAGGGCCTGGAGGGTGGTGCCGCAGCGCCGAGAGGATCTGCGGTTCCCCCTCCCACCCTCGCTCTCCGAAAGAGGCAGCCCGGCCCCAATACCTTCTTGACCGTGCGCGGCGCCTCGGTGACGGTGCCGTCGGGGCTGACCAGGGCCTCGCCGCCGTCCCGGTGCCTCTGATGCTGGTGATGAGGGTCGCTCCGCTTCATGGCCGACGCCTGAGGCACTTTCCCAGCGGCGGGGCTGAGAGCCGCAGCGGGCCCCGATCCCGGGCCAGGGGCCGGGGGCCGCTCCGCCGCGGGAGCTGGAGCTTCAGGGTCCCCGCCGCCCGCTGGGGGGGCCATGGCGCTCACGGCCGCCGTGCTCAGTCCCAGCTGCGGCTCCGCCTCGGAGGGGCTCAGGTCCTTCAGCTCCACCTCAGGCACCTTCGCGGCAGCCGCTGCTGACACGACCTGCACCGACATCACCGCCTCCACTGCAACCGCCGGCTCAGACTCCAGCTCCTGCTCGGCCCCGCCTCCCGCCTCCCTTCCCCATCCCTCCCCCATTCCCCCACTCCTCCCCTCCATCGCCTCCGCTCCCACCCCCTTCCTCTGCCCGCCCGCCAGCCAGCCCCGGCCTCTCCCCCACCGCCCTGGCCCGCCCCGCCCCGACCTGGCTCGCTCGCGCGCGTGGAGCCACGGAACCTGTAGTGCGCTTGCTCTGGGCCGCACGCGCCCCCCCATTCCCCCACTCCTCCCCCCCATCGCCTCCGCTCCCACCCCCTTCCTCTGCCCGCCCGCCAGCCAGCCCCGGCCTCTCCCCCACCGCCCTGGCCCGCCCCGCCCCGACCTGGCTCGCTCGCGCGCGTGGAGCCACGGAACCTGTAGTGCGCTTGCTCTGGGCCGCACGAGGCAAAAAGACAGTGGGACCTCAGCCCCCGACCACCACTGCGCGCCGCCAAGGGCAGGGCGCACGATGCCCCCTGGGAATTGTAGTCCCAGTCCCCCTTCCTCCAGCAAGCGGGATTCTGTAGTAGAGATGGAGGTCTAGTGCCGGCGACTAACGGAAAGGAGTGACAACGGGTGACACGACATGAGGAAGAGAAAGTCTCCAGAGGAGTTGCGGCTTCCGGGGAACGAACGGTAGAAACCCTAGGGTTGGGAAGGTGGGGGAGGAATGACTTTCTACCCTAACATTGTAAATTGCCTCCGAGTGTGCAAGTCTACGATCACGTGAGCAGGCATTTAAAGGAAAAGCGGTGTCACGTGGGGAGAGCGCCGACTTACGGCTTAAAGTGACTTGATTTTTCTGCATCAATGAAATCGGGACCCTAACAGCTTTCCGAACTTTAATGGCTCTGTTTTTAGAAGGAATAAATTGGGACCTTGACTGCTGTGGTGATTTCTAGAACATTCTGAGCTTGGAATTTAACATCAGTCCAAAAAAAGAAGTTGGGTATCACTAGGTCAAAATTTCAAGGCTAAAGAATTACACGTTGGGGACTTCCCTGGTGGCACAGTGGTTAAGAATCCGCCAGCCAGTGTAAAGGACATGGGTTCGACCCCTGGTCCGGGAAGATGCCACATGCTGTGGAGCGACTAAGCCCGTGAGCCACAACTACTGAGTCTGCGCTCTAGAGCCGGAGAGCCACAACTACTGAAGCCGGAGCACCTAGAGCCCCTGCTCGCCCCAACTAGAGAAAGCCCACGCGCAACAACGAGGACCCAATGCAGCCTAAATAAATTTTTTTAAAATTACATGTTGCCTTAAACAAGGCCAATTCTTTTGCCCTGTTAATTAATTCCCTCTTTATTATTATTATTATTTTTTTGCCCCTCTACACAGCTTGCGGCGTCTTAGTTCCCCGATCAGGGAGTGAACCCTTGGCAGTGAAAGCACGGAGTCCTAACCACCGGACGGCAAGGGAATTCCTGCCCTGTTAATTCTAATAGATGTCCAACCCAAGTTCGTGTGCCAGTGGCACAATGAGGTCAAGTAAACCAAAATGTCAAAGTTTGGAGCAGAGAAAAGTTTATTGCAGGGTGCCAAGCAGAACAGGCAGCTAGTGCTCAAAAAGCCCGACCTCCCTGATAGACAAAATTTAGCGCTGCAGGATGTGTGACTTAATTCTGATTGGTCGGTGGTGAAGTAACAGGGTGATGTCTCCGGAATCTCAACCTTCTGGTTCCAACCAGTCTAGGGTACCCATGCTTGTGGTCACATGCATGTAGTCACTATCCTCCACATGGGTAGGGGTCTTAGTTTCTTTAGAACTCAAAGATACCTATCAGATTGTTATCTATATCCCTTCAGGAGGAACTGGAACTATGTCCTGTGACTCTATTGTCCTATTAATGCTTGAGCCTGCTCTTTGGAATTTGGGGAAGACCTAGGAGATTAAAGCCTTTTTTTTTCTTTACTACAAACAAGAAACAGGGGACACAGAGGAGCACCCGAGAGGGCACCACAGACTCTTGCTCGGTTTCAAGGAGATAATATGAAATTCAGGTAAGTGTATCAGCAGAGAGGAACAGTAACTAAAATATGAATAGTGATTTCTTTAAGTGATGGGATTTGGGGTGAGTTTTTTTTTTTACTTTGTACTTTTCTGTATTATTTTAAAATTTTAAATTTATTTTAAAAGGTGTAAACCCAAAGACATGTATGGCAGTTTTATTTTGAATTATGACAAGTTATCTGATACTAATGTCCAACAACAGAGGAATGGTTACAACCTTTAAAATTAAGTTGGCCAAGAACTTTTTTTAATGATGAAGGGAAATAAATGCTCATGATAAAATAATAAGCTAAAAAGCAGGAAACAGAATTGCACATTCTATTAGATTTTAACTGTGTAAATAATACTTGAAAAAAGCAATACATTAAAATACAATTGACTCTGGGTGACAGATTATGGGGTAGGTCATTTCTTCTCCGTTCTCAGAGAAACTGAGGCAAAGGGGATCTTACAGTTTATGGTTGTTCAGAGAGTAAGTGATTGCCCTGACAACCCCAGAAGGCCACTGGACATCTAGTCTTTGGATCAACTATTTTTCCCCTGGCAAGAAGGAGAGGGAGAAATCACCTGCCTTGATCTCCTTCCCTGTGCGACTGCTATCTTGGAAATCTGTTCATTTGTGGAGTTGTCCTACACTGGATGGAATCTTTTGTATCCTGGCCTTCAAAAATTTGTGCCTAACACTGTGAGTTGGAAGGCATCTGAGCACTTCCATTTCCACAAAGCCCACAAGTCCACCAGACGCAAGGGCTTCTTAAGCTTTCTCTTCACACTCTGTCTTTCAGAATTTCCTTCCTATTATAAAGAACCAGCTTAGAGCTTCATCCTCCAGCTGTCAGAGAAGAGATTAGCAGCTCTATAACTGATTTCTTTCTTCCCCCTAATGCACAAGGGAGCTGTGGTACAGCCACCTGGCCTGTGTTAAAGCTCATAGGCAGCAGCTGCCTACCTGGACGGCCACTAGACTTGATTACTGAGGGGATGAACTAATTCTTCAATGGGATGTGGTTACAAAACATAAGGAGTTGGAGCACTGGAAAGAAACTGATATTCATCGTTTAATTATCCAGGCACCATCCACTGTTTGAGGCCAAACATCAGGACACATTCCTCACCCATTCTCAACTCTATCCTACACACCTGCTGCTTCTGCCATCTTTGTTACTGAGGGACACAAGGCACAGTTGAAGGTGGAAATACCGAAATGGAAACAGGATAATTAAGCACAAGTTTATGAACTATTTAGTTTATGAAATATTTAGACTACAGGTCCTCTTCCCTCACCTGACTCATTCAGCTTCCAGACCCTGGCGGGCAGAAATGTATCTTCTATGCAGGAGACTGGAAGAACTTCTCTAAGATAATCTGACCAGTCCAAGAGAGAAAACTTGAAGATATAACATTGAGAGTTCCCCAGGAAATAGGCCAGCCAGATCACCCTCGGTGAAGACCACACCCATGTTTGCAGAGTTTCCAGAGAACTACTTAGTGCTACACTCTTAAGTATGAGTAGATAAAGTCACAAGTTATACAAGAAAACCTTTAATATGGAAGACAGAGATCAACATAAGCACGCAGAAAACAACAACTGGGAGGAAACAGAGGCTATGCATCAAGAAGAAATCAAGACACCCCCCCAAAAAATCATCAATATCCTCAGAGACTTAAGATATTTTATTTGTGAATGTACATGCTGTTTCAAGAAGTGAACATTCAGAAAACAAACATGAGACCTTTAAAATGAAAGCATACTAGCAGAAATTTTTTAAAACTCAATAAATAAAAAGAGGAAGAAATTGGGAATTCCCTGGTTGTCCAGTGGTTAGGGCTCTGTGCTCTCACTGCCAAGGGCCTAGGTTCAATCCCTGGTCAGGGAACTAAGATCCCACAAGCCACACGGCACTGCCAAAAAAAAAAAAGGAGGAAGAAATTAAAAATAGGAAAGATGCAGTTTATCTTTGCTCAGATTGTTGAGTAATGGTGGCTTATTTCATGGTTTTTATTTTTTTTTAATTGAAGTATAGTGGATTTACAATTTTGTGTTAGTCGTGGTTTTTATATTTGTGTCCAGTGCACGTCTTAACATGATAGGTACAATGCATTGGGTAGCCACTTTTCTGGAAAAGCTGATCTCTTAGGAATTGTTTTTCAGATCTTCAATACACGTTTTTTCTCTAATTTAAAAAAAAAAAAAGGGTTTCCCTGGTGGCACAGTGGTTAAGAATCCGCCTGCCAATGCAGGGGACACGGGTTCGATCCCTGGTCCGGGAAGATCCCACATGCCGCGGAGCAACTAAGCCCATGCACCACAACTACTGAGCCTGTGCTCTAGAGCCCGCGAGCCACCACTACTGAAGCCCACGCACCACAACTACTGAAGCCTGCATGCCTAGTCTGTGCTCTGCAATGAGAGAAGCCACCACAATGAGAAGCCCACACACAACAACAAAGAGTAGCCCCCACTCACCGCAACTAGAGAAAACCCGCGCGCAGCAACAGACCCAATGCAGCCAAAAATAAAATAAATTTAAAAAAATACCATTCACAAAAAAAAAAAAAAAAAAAAAGAAAGAAAAGAAAAGAAAGTGACAAGGAAAATTGGGGGTGTGGGAGGGGGGAATTCAAATAAATAACTCAAAAATTTTCCCAAAACTGAAAAAGGAGAATTTCCATAATGAAAGGGGCCACTAGGTGCCAGCCCAATAGATGAAAATAAACCTACATTAATACACATCACTATTAAATTTCAAAACTCTGGGGACAAAGAGATAATCCTTCAAATGTCTGGAGTGGATCAAGGAACAGTTTTACAAAAGTTCAAGAGTCAGAAAGATACTGAACTTCTTAAAATGAACTTCTGGAAGCCAGAAGAGAATGCCTTCAAATACTACAGACCCTTTTTGCCTTCTCCAGAGAATGAACTGACAACCAGCCAAAGTTGGGAAGGGCAGTCATCTCACTGTTCAGAGTTAGGAAGGGGATCAGAAACCAATCCTCCTGCTTTCATTTCTACCTTCTAAAGTACCTGCCAATTCAGAGCCTTTTAGGGGTGCTGCAATATAAGTTTTCCCTAGTGCTGGCTAAAACTTTATTTTAGCCTTTTCAAGACTGCCAAATTGCCACTCATTTGCTTTCCAGCTTTCAAAACTGTCACTATTGACTCCTCCCCGCTCCATCTCTTTTTCCCTCCTTGTAGGCAGAGTGAAAATGAGCTAAATCCATATTCTCTATATTGGGAGGTCAAATGATAACACCTAAAATGAACATTCAAGAGATGGCATTATCATGTTATTCAGACATATGGAAGTAAATATCATAAGGATCATCTAAAATAAAGTGGTTGGCTCCCAGGAACAGGAAATTATGGGGTACTGAGATAGCTGCTTTAATCAACAAGACCTGTAGAACTATTTGACTTTTCAAACTATATCATGCATAATTAAGATGAAAATTAAAACTTTAAAAGCAGGGACTTCCCGGGTGGCACAGTGGTTAAGAATCCGCCTGTCAGTGCAGGGGACACAGGTTCAATCCCTGGTCCAGGAAGATCCCACATGCCGCGGAGCAACTAAGCCCATGTGCCACAACTACTGAAGCCTGTGCACCTAGAGCCCATGCTCCACAACAAAAGAAGCCACCACAATGAGAAGCCTGCACACCGCAATGCAGAGTAGCCCCCACTCGCCGCAACTAGAGAAAGCCCGCGTGCAGCAACGAAGACCCAACGCAGCCAAAAATAAATAAAATAAAATAATTAAAAAAAAAACTTTAAGAGCAGGCAAAACTATATTGTACAGAACAGGGAATTATATACATTATTTTGTAATAACTTTTAATGGGGTATAATCTATAAAAATACTGAATCACTGTGCTGTACACCTGAAACTAATATATTGTAAATCAACTATACTTCAATAAAAAATATAATTAAAAAAATAAAAGCAGACAAAAGCAATACATAGTTTATGGATGCATAGCTTCATTTGCACATATGAAAATATAAAAATGGACTGGAAGGAAACCCACTAAATTCAGACAGTTGTTTTTCTGTGGAGGAAGGGGAAAGTGGGAGGAAAAATAGGACAGGAGTGTTGGTCAAAGGGGACTTTATAGCTAAATCTGTTATATTTCTTTTTAAAAAGTAGGCTGGAAGCAAATATGATAAAATGATTTTTTAAAAGTTATTTCTGAGTAGTGGGAATGTGGGTGTTTATTATTAGGTTGTTCTTTGTGCTTCTCTATCTTTTCAATTTCTTAGATTAAAACATGACTCCCACAGGCAGAGGAAGGGTTGGGGCAGTGGACATACTACTTAAAAGAATCTGGTACCAAAAGGGGCAGGCCTCACAAGCTGGGAAGATGGACGACTGAGTTTGAGTGTAAGGGGGGCCCAATGGAGCAGGTGAGGGCAGAGCCTGCTGGAGGGCTGAAAGCACGGAGACCTCAGGGCAGCAGCGCAGCCACAGGGAGTCCCCCAAACCAAGCTGCTCTTGGACCCTGAGGAGTTTCTTCCAGGGGTCTAATTCAGGAGTTTTGGTAGGAAAGTGACCACTATTGCTCAGTCCCAAGATCTGGCGCTCCTATAAAAATACTGCAATGCACAACTGGTTTGTGGGAGTGTCCACAGTCACGGATTTCCAACAGCTGCCTGTCTGCATTCACAAAAGGTGGGCTCACAGTGCCCTCTAGTGGTCACAGAATCTATCGGCCTCCACAGTCAAACTGAAGGGTAACAATTCTCAACTTTTCAAAGCCCAGAATAAACTCCTCCAATACCCCATTCCTCATCCTTTATATAAGTAATACTACTAAAGAAAGAAGAGATGGAGGGAATGTACATGGAGATAAAAAGAAGAAAGAAAATTGTTAACATTTCCCCTTGTTTCAGAAAAGATCATTAGACAACGCTGATCATTTTTATTGTTTTGCATACTGCTGTTGATAAAGGTTTAAAAATAGCTCTACTACTGAAGACATACAGATGGCCAACAGGCAAAAGAAAAGATGCTCAACATCGCTAATTATTAGAGAAATGAAAATTAAAACTACAATAAAGTATCACCTCACCCCAGTCAGAATGGCCATCATCAAAAAGTCCACAAATAGGGAATTCCTTGGCGGTCCAGAGGTTAGGACTCCACGCTTTCACTGCCAGAGCCTGGGTTGGATCCCTGGTTGGGGAACTAAGATCATACAAGCTGCGTGGCACTGCCCCCCTCCAAATGTTTATAAACAATAAATGCTGGAGAGGGTGTGGAGAAAAGGGAACTCTCCTACACTGTTGGGGGGGAATGTAAATTGGTGCAGCCACTATGGAGGTTCCTTAAAAAACAAAAAATAGAATTACCATATGATCCAGCAATCCCACTCCTGGGCATATATCTGTAAGAGATGAAAATTCTAATTCAAAAAGATACATGCACCCCAATGTTCATAGCAGCACTATTTACAGTAGCCAGACATGGAAGCAATCTAAATGTCCATCGACAGATGAATGGATAAAGAGGATGTGGTATATATATATATATACACACACACTATGGACTATTACTCAGCCATCAAAAAGAATGAAATAATGCCATTTGCAGCTACATGGATGGACCTAGAGATTATCATACTAAGTCAGTAGCCAGACATGGAAGCAATCTAAATGTCCATCGACAGATGAATGGATAAAGAGGATGTGGTATATATATATATACACACACACTATGGACTATTACTCAGCCATCAAAAAGAATGAAATAATGCCATTTGCAGCTACATGGATGGACCTAGAGATTATCATACTAAGTGAAGTAAGACAGAGAAAGACAAATATCAAAAGATATCACTTATATGTGGAATCTTAAAAAAATGATACAAATGAACTTATATACAAAACAGAAATAGACTCACAGACAAACAAACTTACGGTTACCAAAGGGGAAAGGCGGGGGAGGGATATATTAAGAGTTTGGGATTAACAGATACACACTACCATATACAGAATAAACAACAAGGACCTACTGTATAGCACAGGGATCTATATTCAATATCTTGTAATAACCTATAATGGACAAGAATCTGAAAGAGAAATATATATATATACAACTGAATCACTTTGCTGTACACCTGAAACTAACACAACATTGTAAATCAACTATACTTCCATTTTAAAAGAAAAAAATTAGCTGTACTACTGTTGAGAGGAGCAGTGATGTCAGGAACGAGCAAGATGAGCAAGCACAAGGGGATACAGGGTGGCCAGAGGGAACACAGCAGGGGAAACCTGGATAGGAGGAAAAACCAAAGGTCAGAACTGAGAGTGGAAAGAGTCTGGACTGCAGAGTCAGGAAGGCCCTGGACTCAGAGTCTGTCACTTACTAGCTCTGAGGTCGTGGGCAAGTCATTTTGCCTCACTGAGTTTGTTGCTACAGAAAACTAGTTCCTCTGATCCTTCTAAATTAAACAAGAGGCAGTAGACTGCAGTGGCCAAGAGCCAGGTCACTCTGGAGCCAGATGGCTCTGGTGGAATCCCAGTATTATCACTTACTCTGTGGCCTCAGGCAAACTATTTTTTTTGTAGGTTTTTTAAAAAAATTTATTTATTTTTGTTTTATTTATGTTTGGCTGCGTTGGGTCTTCGTTGCTACACGCGGGCTTTCTCTAGTTGCGGCGAGTGGGGGCTACTCTGCATTACGGTGCGCAGGCTTCTCATTGCGGTGGCTTCTCTTGTTGCGGAGCAGAGGCTCTAGGCGCGCGGGCTTCAGTAGCTGTGGCACATGGGCTCAGTAGTTGTGGCTCACGGGCTCTAGAGCACAGGCTCAGTAGTTGTGGCACACGGGCTTAGTTGCTCCGCGGCATGTGGGATCTTCCCGGACCAGGGCTCGAAACTGTGTCCCCTGCATTGGCAGGCGGATTCTTAACCATTGTGCCACCAGGGAAGTCACTTGGGCAAACTATTGAACCATTCTGTGCCTCAGTATCTTGGGGGTGTTAACAGTGCCTCTTAGGTCTGTTGTGCTAAGGTATAATATACTTAGGTATATGTATATACCTTATGCACTTCATATACTTAGGTATATGAAGTGCTTAGAAGAGAGCTAGCAAGCATTGAATAAGAATTCGCCATTATTATTACCATTATACACATGTAAAGTACCTAGAAGATGATCAGTGTTAGTTCCCTTTCCTCTTCCCCTGGAATTTGGCTCTGGGCAAATTGCTTGTGTCCCCATCACTTGAGCTACACCCCCAAACAAGCATGGTTAATACTCCACAATACCCTCTGAGTTGTCTGTGGGTACCATCCCCTTTCCTACACAGATCTCCTTTCCACAGGATCCTGAGCCTCGTTTCCGGTTTTCTACTGACATCTTTTTGGAGGAAGTGAGGCTAGCAGCCTTCTCTCAGGGAAGCCGGATTCCTTTGACGGCCCAAAGGAGGAATCTGTGGATCCAAATGCACCTGGTCCCACAGACATCCCTTGTTGAGGCAAGAGGTCCCCAGAGGGAGGCCCAGGATTGCCATGAGGAGCCATGCCCATCGACACTCCCCAGCAGGGGGACACTTGCTTCCAATCATCACTCCAGGGACAAGCTGCACATTCTTGCTCATTCGTCTTATGATCAATGCCCAGTGAGGCAGCTGTGGCCAGAGCTTTTGTCCTTATATAGAACCAACTGGCCAGGAAGGACAGCCAGCACATTAAGCTGACATCAGCCTGACATCTGTCAGCTGTGACCTCATTAGCACCAAGCTCTTGGCCTTTCAGAATAGCTTTCAGAGGAAGTGGAAGACAAATTAGATCAGCACCAGGTAAACAGGTCAAGACGGGGCCTATGGAAAGAAGCACATCAAGAATTTATACAAAAACCTTTTATTTACTGTTTATATTTTGTCTCCCTATCCCTACCCCCTGATCTGGAACCCAGCCAGCTGCTAAGCCTTCCTGCTGTCTGGTTCTCGAAACTGGGGCCTCGGATGGGGGTTATGAGAGGTGAGAACTTCTTCACCCACTGGTTGTGGAAGTTGAAGGAAGCTTTCCTGCCTGGCTGAAGTGTCAGCAGCTTCCCAGGGGAGCCCCTCAAGTCAGAGGATCCATCCCCCACTGGACAGATACAGGAAAAGATAACATGCATCTCTTGGAGGCCCAGAGGCTCCCCGTCACTCACTGCTTCTATGCCACGCCAGGCTCCATAGCTGAACCAATCTCTCACCTGGAGATGGAGCCCAGCAGCAAAGGGGTGGGGTTTGGGGGCAGGATAGACAATGCTGCGATGCTGGGTCCTAATCAACAAACAGGAAACGGGAAGAGGTTGGCCTGGTTGAACTGAAATGGGAAAGGGGAAGAAGGGTGCAGGAAAACCCAGGGTGGCTTAGTGGCCTGGAGTGGAGCCAGCTGGACACTTTATAAAGAAAGGTTACAGGCCCTTTGGGAGTATGCACCCCCAGCCCCGCAACCACCCTGAAGAGGGGGAAAGGAGCTCTGTCCTCCCATGGACAAAGGGCTAATGACACAAGCAACGCTTTTGGTCTGAGAGTGCCAGGGAAGGGCACCCACTGGCACCCAAAAGGGCAGCCTGCCTTGCTGGTCACCACAGCCCACTCTAACTACCGTCACCCCTGCCTGCACCTTTAGTGCCCACCACGAGCTTTGCATACCCCATGACCCCCACTGGAGACCGACGCTGCCAGCCAGGTGGGGCAGAAACAAGGACCCTGAGCTCCAGGGCCCCGCCCCGGGTAAGGCCTGTCCGTGGAGATGTCAGGGCTCTTTCCCACAGTCCTGCTGCCGTGAGCCAGACATACTGAACTCTCCTGGGAGGGCACTGGGCCCTCAGGTTCTTGGAAGAGGAGACCCTGGAGAAGCACTCTCAGGCAGGAAGAAGAGCCTCCGAATGGTATTTGTTCCTCCTTCTTGTCCCAGGTCCTGCTCTCCAGGCTCAGAAGTCCGAGTCTGCGTCCATGAGTTCTGCCTCCATCAGGTTGGTGCGGGAGTGAATGGGCCCCAGCCCCTGCCGTCGGCCCTGCGCCCAAGCCATGGGGGCTGCGGCGCTGGGCTCTGGGCAGAAGGGGTTGGAGACCAGGGTCCAGGCTCCCTGTCGGTAGGATTCCCCAGCTCCCCAGGCACCCGCGGCCACCAGGCACTTCTGCCGGGGCAGCTGGGGCAGTCGAGGGACAGCACTGGAGGCAGGGGCAGGGCCCGGGGCGGGGTGGTGGAGCTCAGGGGGCGACACCAGCGGGCACACCTCCTTCTTCCTCTTCCTCCGCTTCTTCCTCCGGCCCAGGCGCTTCTCCAGCTCTGGGGAGATCTCTGCCTCAACCAGCCACAGGTTGGCTTTTTCCTCCGGGGGTACTGACAGTGGGAGAGGGAACGTGAGCCTGGGACCCTAACTCTGTCCACATCATGCCTTCTCTCCTCGGGGCCCTACTCTTTTAGCTCAGGAACCCACACTTTAGATCCTCCAAGGCTTTTCCCTCCCCTCCCCTGCTGGCAGCCCCTGGTACTCCAGTCCCAGGAACCTCCAGCCTCTACATCCCCCACCTTCCTACAGAAGCTGGAACCCCATACCTGGAGTTGCCACAGGGGTGACAGACACATCCTGGGGCAGTATGGCTCCTCTCCGGGCCACCATCTTGGTGACATGCTGGGCCCAGGCAGAGGACACATCAGCCGAGGGCTCATTGAGGTCAAAGGCCAAACCCGCTGTGGGGATGGAAGGAAAGGATAAGGTACCATGACCGCCCAGGCCCTCACAATGACTCCTCCTCCCTTATTTAGCACCATTCACCATCCCCCAACCCATGGCTCCCACTCGACTTAGCAGAGAAAGCCCGCCCTAGTGAACACAGCAATCTCTACCCATCCCCAGTCTGAAGAGGGGGGCCTCACGAGAGGCCAGAAATCCAGTCCCTGGAACCTGACTTCCCGTAGCCCAGGGAGAACAGCTGGAGAAGACGGTTGAAGGCGAGGGAGAGGAGTCCTTAGGAACCAAAGCACCAGCAAGCAAGATCCAGGGGCAGGAACAGAGAGGGGAGAGTGGCCTGGGATGGGGGCAGGGTGGGGACTGGAGGAGAACCAGTGTGTGAGAGAGAGGAGGGAGCCATTCCTCACAGCCTTCCAAACAGTCCATGAGGCCACACCAGCCTAGAAGGAAACTGGGAACGGGGTGGAAGCTCACCCACAGGCCCGTCGTGGGAGACAGTGTGCATGCTGAAGGAGAGCTCCTGGCCTGGGTTCTGCAGCAGCTCGCGCCGCTTGGAGAAGGCCTTGGCGATCATCTTGCTCTTCTTGATCCGTTTGGGCTCATCGTCACTCTGCCCCGTCAACCTGAGGGCAGAAAGGGTGGGGGAAGGGGCCTGGAGGAGCAGCTGCTTCCCCTCAAATCTTGCAAAAGACCAGCGGATCCGTTCCATCCAGGAAAGGAGCCTCCAGACGGCCTCAAAGACCCTGAGGGGTAGAGGCCTTCTGTGCCAAAAAGGGGGCCTAGAATGCAGGGCTCCTGCGCTCCGTTCTCAAATCACTCCACTCTTAGAAGACACCGGCAGCTGGCTCAGCCCGTGGCCCATCCTCCCAAGGACAGGAGGTGTCACCAGGGGGCAGTGGTGAGCCGCAGAAAAGGCCGCTTTCGGCGGCTCAGGGCACACCCTTAGAAAATCACACCTGCTCAAGGCTGTGCTGGGACACGTGAGACCCTACCTACAAAGCCTAACAGATGCCGAGGCTGAGAGAACAAGGCAGCAGGGTCAGGACAGGCTGCTGCTGACCCCACCTGCACCAGGTGCGCCTCCAGATGAGCAGCGTGGCCTTGGTCCAGACCCAGGTGCTCATGGCAATGCCGGTTCCAAACATGGCAAATAGGTTGATCTTCTCCACCAGGAGGCTAGGGCGATTCTTGATCTCACAGTCGGGGATGGGTTTCTTGGTGGGCAGCCCGATGGTCACATTGGCCTGGCACCTGTGGTGAGGGGTAGTACACAGTTGAGGCTTTCTAAGTCTCCTGGGTGGGTGCCCAGACAATCAATCCAAACACTTTAGAAAGAGGGAAGCCCACAGCCCTGATTTGCAATCCTGGGTGATCATTAGAGTCACCTGGGAGCTTTTAATGACTCGATGTCTGGGCCACACCCCAGACAGTTAAATCAAATCTCTGGGGGAGGGGCGTAGGCATCGGTGTGGTGTAAAGCTTCCCACGCTGGAAGCTGGAGCCTTTAAGGAAGAGTCTGAAGCAGTCAGATTTTAATGAGCATTTTAACTGCTATCCTTGGTATCGGTAGGTACTGCACTTCTTTAAGCAGCTGAGATGTGTTACCTTCTCAGATTCATCCTCATTGTAACACAAAAAAGCACAGGCAAAACCAGAAAACATTAATGGGTTGTTAACCTATGGTAGAGAGGTAACTACTTCTGTGCAGGGATTTGCAATAAGCTCTGTAAAGAGTCTATGAGAAATAGCAAGCAACTTCTGTGGCCAATGCAAGAGTCAGTTGGAGAAGCCAAAACACACGATGGCTTAACAGTTACAAACATACCAGCCAGAGAGGCTTGGGGTGAAAGGGAAGGGTGGAGCTGGGCAGGGACCCAGAGGGCTGTCTGCCATGTTTGCAAATTACAGAACAACTATCAGCTTAAGCGCCCAGAGCAAGATGGGCAGTTTCTCTTGTCATCTGAGGCAGGGACCTGGCAGACCCCTGCTGGATAGCAGAGGAGGGTCTCCAGCTCCCACCACTGCTGCCCCCAAGCCTCCAGCCCCCGACTCACAGCACGTAGTCCCGGAAGCTGCGCTCCCACTCAGCCTGGTTGAAGAAGTCGTAGAAGTGGCAGCTGAAGGTGATGAGCACAAAGCCAAAGGCCAGGAAGCCAAAAATGCCTGCGGAGGGACAGGGGTGGGAGAGGGCGTCACCAATCCCAGGTATGGAAGCAGCAGTGGGGAAGAGGGTGTTTGCCCACTCGGGCTTGAAAGACAGCTGAGTCTGGGGTGAATTCGTGCTGGGCTCAGTTTAAGAGCTGTTTTCTCTACAAACTTATGGTTACCAAAGGGGAAAGGGGGGCAGGGATAAATTAGGAGTTTGGGATTAGCAGATAGAAACGACTATATATAAAATACATAAACAACGTGGTCCTACTGTATAGCACAGGGAACTATAATCAATATCCTGTGATAGGGGCTTCCCTGGTGGCACAGTGGTTGAGAATCCGCCTGCCAACGCAGGGGACATGGGTTCGATCCCTGGTCCAGGAAGATCCCACATGCTGCAGAGCAACTAAGCCCATGCACCACAAGTACTGAGCCTGCGCTCTAGAGTCTGCAAGCCACAACTACTGAGCCCAAGTGCCACAACTACTGAAGCCTAGAGTCTGTGCTCCGCAATAAGAGAAGCCACTGCAATGAGAAGCCCGCGCACCACAACGAAGACCCAACGCAGCCAAAAATAAAAAAATAAATTAAATAAATAAGAAATTAAAAAAAAAAAGATTACATGAAAACTTAAAAAAAAATATCCTGTGATAAACCATAATGGAAAAGAATATATCTATATCTGAATCACTTTGCTGTACACCAGTAATTAACACATTATAATTCAAGTATACTCCAATACAAAAATTTAAAAAAGAATTGTTTTCTCCAAAATAAGACAAGATTTTGGAGGTGCTTAAGGCCACTCTGGGAGGGTCCCAGCAGGAGGGAAGTAGACATGAGGAAGCAGTCTTGACATGAACTTGAATTCTTCCAACTGAGAAAGAAGCTACCTTCTCTTTTTTTTTTTTTTTTTTTGCTACCTTCCCTTTTCAGCTGCTACCACCACCACCATCAGCACCAACACACACATACACATACACACACACACACACACACACACACACACACACACACACACACAGAGCCTTATCTTGCCTCCCTGGCTGCTAACTTGCCCCACAATGTACTTCAGCCTCCAAGACTCTTTCCCAGAGGGTGCGGTGTTGGGATGGCACACTCACCCAGGCGCAGCATGGTCTCGTTGATCTTGCTGGCTGCCTTCTCGCTCAGCAGCCCAGGGTGGTTGCTCTTGATGGAGAACAGGGTCATGACTCCTGAACAGAAGGGAGATGGCAGACATTAGTGGAGGCCAGGCCACTCTCCTGGGAGGAATAGGTGCATGGCAGGGGAGGGTCCCATGGTCCTAGAGTCCCAGGTCTGATGACTTCTGGGCTGATTTAAAGCTTGGGGAACTGGAAACACTGGAGCACAGCTGGTGGCAGATGTGCCATGGACTGGAAAGACTTGGGCAGGGCACAGACGGTCAGTGGAGACGAAAGATGCCTCAGTCCTGGTCCGGCCTCCCCAAGTAAGGCAGCAGGTCAAAGCTATTATGATGGAAAAAGCCTAAGAAGACTCCAGGACAGTGCTGTCCAAGAGAAATATAATGTGAGCCACATTCATAATCTCAAATTTCCTAGAAGCCACCTTCAAAAAGTAAAGGGACACAAATGAAGCTAACTTCAATATATTTTATAAACAATATATCACTGTTTATGACATCGTTTCAACATGTAATCCATATAACAAATTGTTAATGAGATAGTTTACTTCCATATGTGCTGAGTCTTTGAAGTGCAGTGTGTATTTTATACTTATGACACATCTCAGTCTGGATTAGTTTCAACACACGTGGCTAGTGGCTCACACTAGCCACACAGGATCACACAGATACAAAATATAAATCAGAGGCTCAGCCACTGCCAAAGAGAGGGAAATGAGGTGGGCTGAACAGAAGACTGATAGTGCTGGGGGAGGAAACTGAAGTTTACAAAGAACACTCAACGAAAATAAGCTAAGATACGGAGGCTTATTGTGGAGGTGGCAGATTGAGACAGGGAAATGAGGAAACAGAGAATCTGTGCATGCTGTGAAAACCGTGTGTGTGTGTGTGTGTGTGTGTGTGTGTGTGTGTGTGTGTGCGCGCACTCGCACTATGAACAGAAAGGAGAAATGAAGCTCCAAAGACTGAGCATGTATATAAATTCAGGGCGCACGCACATGATTGAAGGCTCCCAGTTGGCCCATGCGGACAGGGTGGTTACTCAGGGTGTTCACCACACAAGGGCATCTGGCCAGGGCTGACCGGGGGCTGGAATCCAGCCCAAGCTCCACTCAACAAGCCATGAGCCCTGGCACAAAGCTGGAGAAAGGGGAGCATGTTTCTGGCCCGCACAAAGGTGCTGCCTGCACCAAGTGCCGTGGTGCTGAGTCTGCCCATGGGCACCTTCCCCTTTGCACCAAGGTCCTGCACGAGGCAGCCGAGGTCCCACTTCGAAGGCAGCAGAGCTGGCAGCTCCTGGCTCCTACTTACACAGAGCAGATGCTCAGCACATTTTGCTGCCCGACCAGTCCTGGCCTGGTCCTCACTCACCTCGGATGAGGAAGTAACCTCCCACAATGAGCACCAGGCCGATTGGGGCCAGCACGAAGCCAGCACGGTATCGGTAGTTCTTATAGCCCACAAAACAGATGCCGCTCACAGAGTCTCCATCCACCTAGAGCAGGAAGGCGTGGGGGGACAGAGTCAGTCACTGTCTCCCTCACCCAAGTCCGCCCCACTCAGATCCCCACCCCCTACCAGTCACTGTACCTGGGCCACGGCGAGGATTGCCACAGTGAGGACAAAGGGGAGCGACCAGGTGAGGAGGTGGAAGTAGGAGGTCTTGCCCGAGAGAGGCTGGTAGGTGGTCCCCAGGGCTTTGAAGGAGGTGTGCCAGGCATAGGTGAGGACCACAAACCAGACGACGCCGGCCATCAGGGCATAGTACACGATGACGAAGATGATGACGCAGGACAGGGTCTCGTTGGAGCTGCACAGACATGTGGAGCGTCATTTGGGGCAGTCGTTCTGTACTCCCTCTACGAAGTCTCTCCACCCTGTCCCCAGTCCCCTGGCTTCTAAGGTCTGGAGGTTCCCTAGCAGTCAGGGCTTGGAGACCAGGCTCAGGTCAGAAGTGAAGAGGATACAGAAGATGCCCCTTTGAACAGATGCAAACAGTCCAGGCTCTAATGCTGGAGACCTTGGGTGCAACAAGGCAAAGCTGAATCCCACGCTGAACTCTCCGTTTCAAGACCTACCTGCCCCTTTTGTGGAAAACGCACATCAGCCTCTTCCCCTCACCCTCGCCTCTGGGTCCGCAAGACACCTACGTGGGCTCCCCAAGCCTCATGGTGCCATCAGCACGGCAGACGATCTCCCGGCGGGCACCGTCCATGAACTGGGCCAGCCAGCCAATGCTGCCCACAAAGAAACACGCGTTGACGTAGAAGAGAATGACAGCAGGGTAACGATTGGAATTCCGCCAGTCAGCCACAAACGTGGCCTAGAAGAGAGAAGTGGGGCCCATCCTGTGAGGTTAGGGTTATCCTGCTGCCCTTATCTGAACCCCCGGACCCCTCTTATCGCCACCCTTCCCCGAGGACCCCTGCCAAGTCCTCCTCCCCCTCTCCCAGAGCCCAGCCTCTCTCAATGACAATCGGCTCCCTTCCTACTTTACAGGCTGCCTGAGGGGCCCTGGGCCCTGCAGCTCCCCTGACCCTCCACCCACGGGCCTGCCTTCCACTGACCAGGGTGAAGAGCGTGCAGAGGCCCGTGACGGCCCCGAAGGCCGCGATGTAGCTGTGCATGTCCCGGTGCTCGGCCTCGGTGAAGAGCGGGTTCTGGCACTGGATCCCGCAGCCCTCCACGTCCTCATACCAGCTCTTGGGGTTGTCAGTCCGAACCAAGGGAGCCTCACATTGGCCCGAACTGTTGAACTTGATGTTCTGCACCTCATTCTGGCAATGAGAGAAGAGCATAAAGTGCACAGGGGAGCAGTAGGCTCGGGTGACCTTTGGTTTAATAAGAGGCGCGAAGGTAGCATGGCAGAGAGGCCAAGAGCACAGGCGCTGCAGACGACCTTCCAGCATCTGAATCTTAGCCTTGCCACTCATGACTGCATAGCCTGGGGCAAATTATTTGACCTCTCTGTTAGCTCAGTTTCCTGATCTATAGGATAGCAATACTTACTTCATGTTAAATGAATAAATAAATGTAAGATGTTTATAATAGTATTTGGAAGGTAATAAATAATAATAATTAGTATTACTACCATCATTATTATTATTATTAATGTGCTGTCCTTCACCACCCAGAACTAGATCACATCCCCATCTTGGTGTCTCTTAGCTGTTTTACACATGCAAGGCTTGACTCCCTAAATACACAATAAACTTCCTGAGCATAGGTTTGTCATTCATGACTCCTGTAACTCCCCATCACCTAACAGAGTGGGTGCTCAAAAATCTTTTTATAAATAGATAATCCCTGATAGACTGGCTCAGCTTGGAGAGCTTCAGTTTGGGCCTGTGGCTCACTGACGCCATGGCTGTAGACTTGGGATCTCCCAGAAGAGAAGGCGCTGAGCTCCTCTGCCCCTGCTGGGCCCTGTCCCGTGCCTGGTCCTGCCCAGCCCAGACCCTGCCCCACAGAGCACTTACCGGGCAGCCCTCGGGGAAGTGGTCGGGGGTGCAGCGCAGGAAGTCGGGCCAGCCCCGCTCCCTCTCCACGATGGCACAGGGGCCACGGGTGGCCTGGCAGAGGGTGCGGCTGGGCAGTTCCACCCGGTTGTTCTCACACTTTGGCATGTACACAGCACACAGCAGGGGCTGGATCACTGCCCAGCAGCGGGGGGCGTTCCGGAGGCCTGGGGGTAGCGACAGTGTGGACACATTGCAGTGAAGACCCCTCATCACTCTGACCCACAGACAGACATAGCTGCACCGCTGTTCCCCAGGCCTAAGGCATCTCTCTTTGCCACGCTGCAGGCCATGACTGCTCAGGACGGTCAGGCACGGCGTTTCTCAGCAGTGCATTTAGGCTTGACCGTTCTTTGTGCTGCAGGAGTGTCCCAGGTACTGCAGGACATCTGGCATCCCCAGACCCTGCCCACTAAACGCCCAGAGAATCCCTAAGTCCTGGTGACAGCCAAAAAATGCTCCTCACCCCTCCCACTCCAGGGTGGGGATTGGAAGAGGCCTGAAGAGGAACATCTGGGACGCTGGTGATGTTCTATTTCTTGATCTGGCTCTGGTTTCATGGGTGTATTTACTTTGTGAAAGTCAAACTGTGCACTTTTCTGTGTGTATGTTACAATTCAATTAAAGTTCTTAAGAAACAGCTCCCATTTCCAAATGCCCCGCTAAGGGAATGTTAGCACCTCTGGCTGAGAACCCCAGGTCAATTTACCTTTTACTTTTTCAGGGACATTGTTAAAACCTTCTACAGTCCACAGGGAAGGAGTGTTGTGGGACCCACCCTCACAGGGCCCGTGCACCAGAACCAGGAGTTGCTTCCCCTTGCCCAGACCCCAGGATGCTTGTTCCTCTTACCAAGCTGAGGTGAGATAGAGAACAGGTTGGAGCTTAAGAAGAGGTAGTCAGGGGAGCCAGGTACTCCAAAGCCAGAGGAGGAAACAGGAAATCAGATGGAGAGAAACAGAGGAGGCTGTGTCCAGTGCAGGGGGAGGAACGGTGTTGTCAACCAGAAGTAAACAGGTGGAGGTCTCCTAGCACCCCTACCCCAGCCCAGGCCTCTACCCTGCTGTCCCTGTGGCTGCGCTCACTCAGCATTCTACCCCCTTCACCCCTCCTGAATCACCCCTGCTTCAGGAACACCTATTTCCCAAACAAGAAGTTGTATTAAGAGAAGCTTCTGAGGATGTGAGAGCCAATGTGGGTGACTGCCCAGGCTGGGGGTGGTGTGAGCAGGTAACTGTTCTTTTTGGGAGGAAGGTAATATAGCAGAGGGATAAGGAGCATGGACACTGCAATTAGCCTGCCTGGGTCCAATTCGTGGCTCTATCATTTCCTGGCTGTGTGATCTTAGACAAATTACTTAATCTCTATCTCTAGCCTCAGTTTCCTCATCTGTGAAATGGAGATAATATTGAATAGACTTACCTTGTGAAACTGTGGTGTACAGTGAGATAATGCATCAAATGTGCTTAGCGCAGTACCTGTCATGTACTAAGCACTCAAGAGATATTAGCTGTTACTATTAGTAATCTGAGGCCTCTGACCATTCACCGCTCTCACTAGACAAAACCTATTCCAAGGGTGCACAGCAAGTTCCTGTCACTTAAGAAGCAATGTCCTTGGGCAACGGTTCTCCGACCTGACTCAAATCAGAATCTCCTGGGGGACCTTTATCACTCTAGACGGAGAACCCAGTCTCAAAGATTTTGGCTGAGAGGGTGTGGGTGGAGGACACAGCAGTGGTTGCCAGGGGCTAGGGTAGGAGAGGGCTCTACCTACTAAGGGGCAACACGAGGGAACATTTGGGGGTGATGGACTGTTCTCTGTCTTGAATGTAGTGGCTGCATCCAGAACTCTATGTGTTTGTCTAAACTCATAGAAATGTGACAACAAAGAAAAAGTGAATTTTACTGGATGTTTATTAAGCAATATATTTCAAATGCGGAGGGGCTCCCTAGAGGAGCAACAGGCAGATGCTTAATAAAAATACTGTGGGGACTTCCCTGGTGGCGCAGTGGTTAAGAATCCACCTGCCAATGCAGGGGACACGGGTTGAGCCCTGGTCCGGGAAGATTCCACATGCCGTGGAGCAACTAAGCCCATGCGCCACAACCACTCAGCCTGCGCTCTAGAGCCTGCGAGCCACAACTACTGAGCCCACGTACCACAACTGCTGAAGCCCACGTGCCTACAGCCCGTGCTCCACACAAGAGAAGCCACTGCAATGAGAAGCCCGCGCACCGCAACAAAGAGCAGCCCCCGCTCGCTGCAACTAGAGAAAGTGCACGCGCAGCAGTGAAGACCCAGCACAGCCAAAAATAAACAAATAAATAAATAAATTTATTTTTTAAAAAAAGAATCCGCCTTCCAATGCAGAGGACACAGGTTTGATCCCTGGTCGGGGAACTAAGATCCCACATGCTGCGGGGCAGCTAAGCCCGAGCGCCTCAACTAGAGATCCCGCGTGCTGCAAACTACAGAGCCCACGTGCTCTGGAGCCCGTGAGCCACAACTAAAGAGAAGCCTGCGCGCCGCAACGAAGATCCCGCGTGCTGCAACTAAGACCCAACACGGCCAAAAATAAAATATAATTAATTAATTAAAAAATAAATATTTTTAAAAAATATTGTGGAATATGGGCTGGCCTTAGTGACTTGCTC
The DNA here is from genome assembly GCF_002837175.3 of Physeter macrocephalus. Lineage (NCBI taxonomy): Eukaryota > Metazoa > Chordata > Mammalia > Artiodactyla > Physeteridae > Physeter > Physeter macrocephalus. The sequence continues at coordinate 23,556,025 of NC_041218.1, forward strand.
GACCAATAAAATGTGGTGGAAGTGACGTTCTCTGACTCTCAAGCCTGGATAATAATAAGAAGCCATTTGGCTTTTGCCTGGGTCTCTCCTGGAACACTTGTTCTTGGATCCCAGTTGCCATGAAATAAGACCAACTATCCCGAGGCTGTCCTGCTGGAGAGGCCTGGTGGAGAGACCACATAGAGAGGCCTTGGGGCCAAAAGAAGAAAGAGAAAGAGATGCTGGGTTTTTCAAGTTCCCAGCTTTTCCAGTTATCCCAGTGAAAGCCACAGATATCAGGGAACAGAAACAAGCCACCCCTGCTGAGTGCTGTCCAGACTGAAGATTCATGAGCAAAAGGAATGGTTCTTGTTTTAAGCCACCAAGATTTGAAGTGGTCTGTAATATAGCAATAAATAACCAGAACACACACACACACACACACTCACACACAAACCATATTGTGTTATTTTTCTGGAATTTGTGATATTTGTGATAATTATCAGCTTTTTAAAACGTGTAATTTGTTTTTCTTTTTATCTCATTTTAAATATTATTTTGTACTTTAAAAATAAATTACCCAAGGAAAAAATAGACTATTAAATAAATATTAAAAGACAATTGAGGAGGCATCTAGGGAAAAAATAAGTCGAATCCTTACCCCATTTCTTACATAAAAATAAATTCCAGATGAATAAAAAATAACTACATTATTTTAAGAAATCAGAGTACTAGAAGAAAAAGTGGAAAATGTTGTTTTAAATCTTTGAGTGGAGAATGCATTTTGAAGTATGACACAAAACTCAGAAGTTTTGAAATAAAAGATTTAAAGAAAAGACTTCAGAAAAATAGATAAATTCAGTAGCGTAAAAAACAAACAAGATCATAAGAAAAGCAACACACTGAAAAAATACATTTCCAATACATATCACAGGTAAAGAATTACTTTCCTTACATGCATAAAGCTCTTCCAAATCAATAAGAAATTCATAATCCTATAGAAAAATGGGCAAAAGACAAACAACAGAAAATACAAATGGCCTTTAAAAGCATAAAGCGATGTTCAGTCTTACTCATTGAATGTGAAATAAAACTACGATGACATATAACTTTTTAACCTTTAGAAGGATAAAGATCAAAACATTTGAAAATGCTGTACTGGCAAGAGTGGGGGGAAAACTGGCACTTTTGTATATTTTTAGTAGGACTAAAAATTAGTTAACATTTGTGGACACTATTTGACATTAGCTGTAAAATGTTATACTAGCAATTCCACTTCACATGTTCACAAAAATCGTATGTAAGATTATTCATTGAAGTACTGTTTGTAATAACAAAAGAGTAGAAATGTCCTTAATATTTATCCATCAATAGTAGACCTACTAAATAAAATATCACACATCAATATAGTAGCACACTATCCAGGGTTGAAGTATTTGCAATGAAATGGAACAATCTCCAATATGTCTTGTTTAATGGGTGCAGCTGAGTGGAGAACAGCCCGGAGAGCTGCTTCTGGTTATGGGAGGAAAAAAGAATAAGGACACATCTACATTTGCACATATGTTAGATATCAATAAAAGAATACACACAAACCAGTGTTGGTGGTTGCCTGTGGGAAGGGAAATGGGTAGCTGGGAACAGAAGTGGAAGGATTTAACATTTGCTACTTTCGAATTTTGTACTATGTTTGTATACTACCTATTTTATTAAAGTAATTAAGCTTAAAAAATAAATATGCAAGTTACTGGGATGCGGGAAGCTCCCCAGCGAAGAAAAGGGAATGAAACTGGAAACAAGAAGAAAGAGGACATCAGCTTTATCTGTTTTGTTTTCTTTCTTTTTCTTTTTCTTTTTTTTTTTTTGGCTGCAAGTCTTAACCACTGGACTGCCAGGGATTTCCCTTGTTTTATTTCTTTAATAAAATATGAAACAAAAAGAAAAAATACAGACACAGGTGTTATATTAATCTCTGCATTTTTCTATATTTATACACTTTAAAAATAACATTTGCCACAATTTAAACTTTAAAAACGATTTTTTTAATGTGTGATTCTGATGATCAGTCAGGTTGAAAACTGTTGTTCCAAGGATGGTTTAGCATTAGAAAATTTCATCAGGACCTCCCTGGTGGTGCAGTGGTTAAGAATCCACCTGCCAATGCAGGGGACATGGGTTCGAGCCCTGTTCCAGGAAGATGCCACACAGCAACTAGGCCCGTGTGCCACAACTACTGAGCCTGTGCTCTAGAGCCACAACTACTGAACCCACGTGCCACAACTACTGAAGCCCATGCACCTAGAGCCCGTGCTCCACAAGTGAAGCCACCACGATGAGAAGCCCACACGCCCCACTGAAGAGTAGCCTCCGCTCACCGCAACTAGAGAAAGCCCACGCGTAGCAACGAAGACCCAACACAGCCAAAAATAAATAAATAAATTTAAAAAAAAGAGAAAATTTCATCAATGCAATTTACCATGTTAACAGATTAATGAAGAAAAAAATCATACGATCATCTCAATAGATACAGAAAAAGTAGTTGATAAAATTCAATGTCCATCCATGATAAAAATAATAATTGGCAAATTAGGAATAGAAGAAAACTTCCTTAATCTGATAAAATATTTATAACTACAAGAGACCTACACCAAACATCATATTTAATGCTGAAAGGTAGAAAAGCTTTCTCTTTAGAATGAAGAAAAAGTCAAGGATGAAAGATGCTACTATTTAAAAAAAAATTTTTTTTTGCTGTTGACCATTTTTTTTAAGTCTTTATTGAATTTGTTACAATATTGCTTCTGTTTATGTTTTTGGTTTTTTGGCCACGAGGCATGTGGGATCTTAGCTCTCCAACCAGAGATCGAACCCGCATCCCCTGCACTGGAAGGTGAAGTCTTAACCACTGGACCTCCAAGGAGGTCCCAGTGCTGTTACTATTACCACTTCTTTTTTTTTTTTTTTAAATAGCCATATTATTTTATTTTTGGCTGCGTTGGGTCTTCGTTACTGCGTGCGGGGTTTCTCTAGTTGTGGTGAGCAGGGGCTACTCTTCATTGTGGTGCACGGGCTTCTCACTGCAGTGGCTTCTCTTGTTGTGGAGCATGGGCTCTAGGTGCACGGGCTCAGTAGACACCTCCAGGACATTGTTAACTAGAAGTGGTAGGGCTTCCCTGATGGTCCAGTGGGTAAGAATCCACACTCCCAATGCAGGGGGCCTGGTTCAAGCCCTGGCCAGGGAACTAGATCCCACATGCATGCCACAATTAAGAGATCCTGCATGCTGCAATTAAGAGATCCTGCATGCCGCAACTAAGACCTGGCGCGGCCTAACTAAATGAACAAATATTTTTAAAAAATGTTTAAGAACAACAAAATAGATAAATAAATTATGATGTATTCTACAATGGAATACTATTCAGCAATGAAAAATAAGCTGCAACAACATAGATGAATTTTACAAAATAATGTAGAGCAAAAGAAATGACATAAAAGAATACACACAGCATGATTCCATTTGTATAAAGTTCAAGAACATGCAAAACTGAAATATACTGTTTAGGGATTCTAAAACTAGATGGTAAACTATGGAGGAAAGAGGAAACAATTATCAAAAACATCAGGGCAATGGTTACTTCTAGAAGAGGAGGGAGGGGGATGTGATTGGAAAAAACAAAGAGGGAGCTCCTCGGGGTGGGGGCCCACCATCACTTGACTCAGATGTCACTTTATAATTATTTGTTATTTGGTACCTCTGTGCTTTATTCACTTTCTGTATACATGCTACATTTCACAATTAAAAACGTAACAATCTGATGCAAAAATGAAAACTTGGGCCCGTGGGTATTTCTCTGTATTTTTAAACTTTCTAAAAATGTATATTTTTAGAATGATTCTGATCATCAGCCAGGTTTGAGAACAGCTCTAAGGAAATTCTTCCTGATCTGCCCCTGCAAACAACCTACCATCACCAACAACAGACCTCCTCTCAGTCTCTCAACTAAGTGCCTGGGAGGCAAACGAGAAACTCCTCCCAGCTTCTCCAGCTCTTTCCCACTGGCTGCCCCTGGCTGGGTGACAGGGCCGCACACCCCTGTGCGCACACACAGCACAGCAGTGGTCAAAGAGGCTACGTGCTGGCTCTCAGGGACCTGTTTCTCTTGCCAGCCGCAGGTCTCTCTGCTTTCTTGCCCCATTTACCAAACCAACCAGATTTGGCTGAAGGTGGACCATGGCCTGGATAGTATGTTTGTCTGGGCAGCTTGGAATGCCTGAGAGGAGACATTTCAAGCTATCCTGGGGAAAGATGCTGAGTGCCTGAAGAAGCCCAAGTCGAGAGAGTGGAAAGATATAGGAGAGACAGACCTTAGTTCTATATAAACCTAGAAATTGGCCCAACCTCAGCTGCAAACTTCCTCACTTGATGGCATGCTTCCAAAGGCTCAGCAATCTAGGCTGAGGAAGCTCATAGTGGGTACCTCTCTTCAGCAACTTTTATTCCAGATCTGCTGGGAATGTCCACATAGACGTCCAATGAAGGCCTCTAATTCACATGGCCCATACTTTCTTCCTAAACCTCCTCCTTCTCTAGCATTCTCCAGCTTAGCGAAAGGGAATGATACCACCTTCCATCCAAGCCTAAAACCTGGGTCCTCCTGCTCTCTCATCAGCAAGTCCCATTGGTTCTACCTCTGAAACTCCGGGATCTGTCCACTTCCTCCAAGTTGTTATTCCAGTCCTGACCGACATCATCTCTCAGCTGGACTACTTCAACCATCCGCTAAACAAGCAAACAGGCTCCAGGATTTCCCTCCTCCTGTGGCTTCTTCACACAGTACTCAAAGAGATCGGTCTAAAATGCAAACATGATTACATGTCTCTCTTGCTTTAAAAGCCTTCAGTGGCTCCATATTATCTTCTGGAACACAACCAAATTTCCTAATATGGGGTATGAATATCTTTATTTTCTAATTCTCTAGGTCTTATCTCTTATAATCCTATCCCTCAAATGCTTTGATCCAGCTCTACTGAAATTTTTATACTTCCTTAAAAGTACCAAGCCCTCTCACCTCTACACCTTTGTGCATGCTATACCCTCTTCCTATCCTTCCCACCCAAATCTTCCTTGGCCCCAGTAATTCCTACTTATTTCTCAGGTTGTGGGTTAAATGTCAGTTCCTCTGGGGGTCTTCCCTTGCGCCCCAGAGTCCTTTGTGTTCATTCAGCATCCCACCCGATCACAATACCTCTCAGAGGTGTTGCTAAAGCCTGTTTAATTATCTGTCTTCCGATCCTGTCTGAATTCTTTGTCTATTTTTTTTTTTCGGTATTCTTTGCCTTTATCTGCCCCAGAATCTGATCCAGAATGACATATAGCAAGCACCCGACACCTAACTGAATGAATGAGTGGACAGCTGTGTACTCAGAACTCTGAGACTTTTAAAAAAGTAAAGAAGTCTCTACTTTCAAAAGTTTACAGATGAAGACAACCTAATTCATCTTCACCCACAAAAACACCTCCAAGAGCCAGATGACACTGACCACGTCCAAAGCCAAATCAAGACCACCAGCTCAGGACAGGACTAATCACTAGCCAGAACCCCCAGCAGAAGGCTTGTCTGTGATTCTCACACTCGGCTCCAGTTCACTACGCACCCACTGACCCAGCTGGCACCAACTCCTGCTTCTGGCCCTACTTCATATAAAACATCCAGCAGAAAGACCAGACACAGAAAAAGAACACCCAGAACACATATGGGAATGGGACTGAGCTGAGGGATGAAGGGGTGGCAGCAGAGAAGAGCTCAGAATGAACTAAGGACCAGGGCTCAGTGCCGGCACCCCTGCAGGACCCTGCCCCACCAGAGCCACAGCTAGTGAGGTTCGAACCTACACAGCCAGCGGATGGTTCTGACTCCTCAACTTTCCTGCCAAAATCACTTCTGCCTGCTCGGCAGCTGCTCTCAGGTGTACGGGCTGGAGAGAGGTTCATACCCTTTCTGCCTGATTTGATGGTAATTACAGAAGGGCAGCATCACACATGCACTTAATTTAGGAGAATTCGACCATGGGCCCCTGCAAAATAAATAAATAAAGAGAGAGAGAGAGAATGAACACATATTCTCTCATAGTGTGAGCAACTCAGAACTGGGTGAGATTCTAGTGCCGAGACTCTATTTTTTTTTTTTAAAGGAACATTTATTTATTTATTTTTTGGCTGCGATGGGTCTTTGCTGCTGCACGCAGGGTTTCTCTAGTTGCGGTGAGCAGGGGCTATTCTTTGCTGCAGTGCACAGGCTTCTCATTTGAGGTGTCTTCTCTTGTGGCAGAGTACGGGCTCTAGGTGCGCGGGCTTCAGTAGTTGTGGCACACGGGCTCAACAGTTGTGGTTCGCGGGCTCTAGAGCGCAGGCTCAGTAGTTGTGGCACACGAGCTTAGTTGCTCCGCGGCATGTGGGATCTTCCCAGACCAGGGCTCGAACCCGTGTCCCGTGCATTGGCAGGCGGATTTCTTAACCACTGCGCCACCAGGGAAGTCCTAGTGCTGAGACATTTAGATTTTCCATACAGCTGGCTCCTAAACTCAAAGAAACCTTATTTATACCTTTCTTTTGTGTATTTTTAAAAATCCTTTCCCTCTTCTGCTCTTCTGCATTTATGTAATTTTAAAAACTAAAATTATATTTTCTATGTATGCCCCTTCTTATATACTGTACATTACTATATGTTGCACATTCATACAAACATATTACCATAAAAGAGTATGTATGCAAAATCACATACACCTTATGTTGTGGCCATTTATGGATTTTTCAAAGCTACTGTTGATTACACATGGTTTCTGCCTACATGTTGACTTTAGAACCTGATACCCACAAAGGATGTGGCTCCACCATGGGTACCATCCTCCAGGTTCTTCCTCTGGCATCTGTACCAAGCCAGGAATGACATGACTTTATCCAACATCCGGCAAAGACTCTGAGAACTCTAGCGGCCAACCTGACAATGACAGGCAGCCTACAAACACTCCCCTATCAGGATCCTTACCCGTCCCTGGGGCAGAACTGAGATGTGGGGCATCCAAGGCCTATCAAAAGACGGAGGGTTGCCAGGTCTGCTCCTGCCTTTTGATTTTATTTCCTGTTTCTTCAAGGACAATTTTGGAGTCACCATAGCTACAAGCAAGGGGTGGCAAGGCCAGTTCCCCCCCCTTCTCTTTAGGTCCCCAGCCCAGAAGAGTGACAGGTGGGGAGCTAATCCACTCCACACTGTTAAAGAAGGACCTGCTTGGGTTCAGTCTGCAGTTTTTCAGGCTGGGTCATAATCCCACCATGAGGTGAGGGTTCTGGGACCTCAGACCACCATGAAAGTATCCAGGGGGCTCTAGACATCCCACACTTAAGTGTCCTTCCTCAGCCCAGACCAGCCTGAGGGTCCAAACTTCCAAGGAACCCACAAATGATCGTTAGAATAGTCTCATTCCTTCACAACCTCAGACAAGGAAACGAGTCCCCATTTTTCAGATGAGGAAACTGAAATCACCTGTCAAAGCAAGACACGATCACTGGACTTCTACCTCCCAAAACAAGATTTCTGGAACTTTCTGGTTACCTTTTAATTACTCATCACCAGGGGTTTCTTACCCTTCACAAATTTCACTCAGTTCTTTTCCCCCACCCTCTCCCTCAATGCCTAAATCTTCTACCCCCATCTTCCCTTTTTCCTGCCAATTCGATTTCCCAGTTTCTTCTCCAAGGTCTAAACACCTCCTTGAATTCCCGAGGACCCCGCTTCCACAATGGCACCTACGTGGAGCATCTCCTTTTCTTAAAAAAAAAAAAAAAAAAAAAAAAGTTCTTTCCTGTGGCTCAGAGCCACCATCCCCCTCGCTCTTGGGCCCCTCATTCCCCCTTTTCCCTGCTAACCCACCCTGCTCAGGCCTTTGTGATCCGCTTCCTCAACTTCCTCGCCCTCCCGCCTCATCACCGACGGTCCCATCCTGCATACAGCCTACCCCCAAAGTTTCAGACTCCGTTCTTGCAACTCTCCCGGGCGCTGCTCCCGCCCTCTCAAACGCTCAGGCTTGAGCCTATTCTTTCCGAGAATCCCCGCATCCCATCACCACAGCCCCCGGCTCCGGCTCCCGCGCGCTTACCCGACCAGAGCACCAGCTTGCTGTGCGCTTCCTCCTGGGAGTCCGAGTCCCCGGCCAGCAGAGTGGAGGTGGCCCCGTAGGGCAGCGCCGAGCCCAGGCACACGTTGTAGCGCAGCGGCTCGCAGGGGGCGGCCCGGCCGCAGTGGCTCAGCAGCGGCGGAGGGCCGGTTACGGCCGCGCTCCTTCTCGCGCTCCCGCCCGCGCTCCGCGGCTCAGGCCGGGTCGCGTTCCCGCTCAAGGCCGCCCCCCGGCCCGGGCCCCCCAGCAGCAGCAGCAGCAGCAACAGCCCCAGGAGCAGGAGCGCCGGCCCCCGTGCGAGGCGGGCAGCGGCCATGGCCAAACCCGCCAACTCAGCAGAAGCCCTGGCGCCCCCGCCCGCTCTCCGGAGCCCCCAGGCCACACGCGCAACCCTTGGGGCCTCGGGGGCAGCTCAGGCGACCTGTGCGCCCCGCGAGTCCGGTGCCGGGCCCCCCCGGACGCTCTGCGCGCCGCGGGCCCTAGGCGCCCAACTTCGCAAACTTTGGAACCCGGGGCCCATGTTGGGCGGTGGAGGCTCGGGCCGGGATGCACAACTCTCTACCCCTTCCCCTGGCAATCCTAGTTATCTTCAGCTGCGGGAGCCCCCTGGGCCCCCAATCTCTAGCCCCATTCCTTCTCCCACCATTAAAACCACCTCCCGGCCCCGCGATGGAGGCCAGGCGCGGGCCGGGGGTGCTGGACTAGGTTCCCGGCTCCACCCTCGCGCCGGCCTGCGGCCCAGACGCCCACTTGGCTGCTCTGTGCCGCAGCCCCGGGACTCTCCCCGCCAACTAACCGGCTCCTTTGTTGCTCTAGCTCGCTCGGCTCTCTGGAATGCACGGGCCTCGCCGGGCCAAGCCCGGCCCCCCCCTCTTCTACGGCTGGGGGAGGGACTGGCCGAGGGAGGGAAGAGGAGGAGCTCGAGCTTCAGCGTCCCGGGCGCCCGGAGAGGCCCGGACCAGGGGCTCTGGTGACCCCGCCACTGCCTCGGGGCAAGAGATGGGTGGAAATCGTGGCCAGTAGTTGTCACAAGACTCAGCAAGTACCTTGATTGGCCTGAGGATCGTTCAGCCCCGTCGCCTGCAGGGAGAGGACTCCTCCGTTTTACGGTGGGAGAGACAGGGGGTGCCTGAAGCCTCTGTTACATCCCGCCCTGCTCCCCAACCGGCCAGGCTTTTCTGCTTTGCGTTAGATCTTTCAACTTGTCCTAGGGCCCCATGGAGAAGACCGGGGTTTGCGGTTCGCACTCGTCCGAGTCCTTCCAGCTCAGGACATGTGTGAGAGTCTACCTCAGAGTCACTCAGGGCAGCTGCCCCCCACTGCTGTTACCTCGGGGAGCAGGTGTCTGGAAACCAAAAGTGCCAACATCAAGCCTTTATTGCTACAGATGTGTGAAGCTCTGAACTGTGGTTGCCAACAGCTGGCCTGGCATGTCTTTAGTTATGTCCAAAGGAGGCCAGTCCCTCTTTGATGGCCCTTTGCTGCTCATAGTCTGGCCAAGGAAGTTTATGCTGCTCTCCTTCCCTACTCTGCTGATTTTGCCTTTTCTCACTCCTTTGCTTGTGATGCTGTCAGTCACGGAATTTGATTTCACCCTGCAGCAGTTTCCACCTCTTAGTAACCAGGGGTCCAGCTGGAGAGTGGACTTGCATTGAGCAACTTTTCCATGTTGCTGATGGGGCAGCATACTAGGGTGACTTCTCCTTTCTTACCACTGCCCCTACCCCTTCAGCCTAGCCCAAGTGAACTAGTTCTTTTAGGTTTGGCCATTTTAGAGCAAATTAGCTATTGCACTTCAGCTACCATCCTCAAGTGTTACATAAGCCCTAGAGACAGAGAGAGAGAGAGAGACAGAGAGAGAGACAGAGAGAGAGGGAGAGAGAGAGGATTTAATTCAATTTAGCAAGCCTTTTTCTGAAATCCTGGGATGTATGTAGCACTGTGATAGGCATGACATACTTGAAGAACTTCAGAACTTGGATTTTTACTGTGGAGTCAAGGCTTGCCCTCAAGAAACAATAATATACTACGACAAAGCAGCAAAGTCTCCTCCTCTAGGGCAAGGACCTTATTCTATTCTCTGTATCCACAAAGCATCCAGTGCAGTCAGGCATGCAATATTAACCACTCGATAAATAAGCTGCCAAAATGAGGTGTACAGTGAGTGTACTATAGGAATTTATAGCAGGAAAAGGTCAGTGTGGGTAGCAGTGGAGGAGGTGGGATTTGAATCCAGCCCTGAAAAGTGAGTAGGAAGAGTCAGAAAAGTAGAGAGAAGCCCAGCTGGCATTACAAGTGGAGAAACTATGACTATAGCTCAGAGCATGACCAGCCTGGCAATCAGGACATAGTAGGGGGTAAGCAGGGAAACTGACTGATAAGAAACTGCAAATGACATACAGAGGAATTAAGGTTTCTTCTACTGGCAATAGGAAACAGTGAAAAATTTTGATCAGAGGAGTGATATGTTGAAGAACATTAATCAGTCAATGTGAGGATAGTACGAAGGGCAGGAGTCTGGAGACGAGGGACCATTTTGAGGGAAGTCGCTGGTGATTTGCGGAAGAAGTGGGAATAGTCTATGTCATCAGGGTGTAACATTCCTACTGGAAAAATAATTTAAAACATTATGACCTACCTCAGTTATTTTTTTTTTTCTGTGATATAAATGAAATGGCTGTTATGTCTAAAGTTTGAGCCACAGAGGTTGCCTGATACCACACCGTTGCTTTGCTTTAGGAACTTTCTCCACTTGTTTTCTATCTGGTTGTTACTGTGGCAGCTTTGAAGCCTTGTGGAATTTTCTCCGTAGTCCATGCATTAGGGAGAAACCTATGCATATGCTCAGGCAGCCCCTTACCGTTCTGCCTAAAAATATTAGCAATTCTTCAAGTATGAAGGCTGTACCAACCCTTGTCTGGGATTTCTTGGGAAGCAGAAGAATCTTTTGTGGAAGAATCACATCATTGTAATATAGAACCTTTATTCTAGAGATTGAGAAGACCCTACGGTGTTGTCTTCCATCCAGAATGTTCTTCCCTTCAGGAGGAGGGAGAAGATGTGCTAATTTCTCAACTCCCTGAGACTCACTCTCCAGGAAGTGGAGATTCAGGATCCTGTCAGACAGCAGGTTCAGGAGAGGATGGAAAATGTTCAGTGGGGACTGGGGAAGAGAGGATTTCTTGGCGGTTCCTGAATGGCATTCAAGGTCCTGGAGAAAGCCCATCCATCCCCTCCTTCAGGCATACCAAGACCGCCAGTGTCTTTTAGAGACTCCTCTGAGTGATCTGACACACTCCTGTTCTCCAACCTCATGGTAGCAGGGTGAGAACTGCTCCTCTCGTGAGCCTGAGCCACCCGCGCCCAGTTCCTCCAGAGTCTTAACCCTGTGTACATGTCGTAACACAGTCCTTTTGTCAGGTTCAAGAGAAGCTATCCTGTGTGACAGTGTATTGCAGTACTTGATTTGCTACAACTAGCTTCTTGATTTCTGACTCATTCTCACCAAATATTTTGGCATTTTGAGGTCACACATTCAATGTTGACTCTTTGTTATTTGCCTCTGGGCCCTCCACTTGAAAAGAATGAACATGAAAGTATCTATGGGCTATCCCTGGGTATCCTTGAGACCTTAGTTGCTTCCTTATGGTTCAGTTGTCACACTGGCCAGAATTTGGAGCATAATTGTTGCAGCGCTCCAGTTCTTTCTTTTTTCCCGTGTTTCTTATTTTACAATGAAGAGCATCAGTCAGAGGGAAAGGACAAAACGGGAAAGGAGCTAGATAAGCTACATCCTCAGAGAAGGAGTACAATCGATTTGGAGTTAGAGACCTAATCAGCCAAGGACCTCTGAACAACTTAGTCTAAGTCCCTATTTCTTTCTTTATAAAAATGAGATACTATTAGTTGTATTTCTTTTTTTCTTTTTTTTTTTTTTTTGTTTCTTTTTTTTTTTTTTTTTGTGGTACACGGGCCTCTCACTGCCGTGGCCTCTCCAGTTGCGGAGCACAGGCTCTGGACGCGCAGGCCCAGCGGCCATGGCTCACGGGCCTAGCTGCTCCGCGGCATGTGGGATCCTCCCAGACCGGGGCACGAACCCGTGTCCCCTGCATCAGCAGGCAGACTCTCAACCACTGCGCCACAAGGGAAGCACTATTAGTTGTATTTCAATACATCAGAGATGAATGTTCTGAAAAGGAAATTAAGATGGCAATTCCATTTACAAGGTATCTAAAAGAATTAAGTATTTAAGAATAAATCTAACCTAGGAGGTGAAAGACTTGTACACTGAAAACTACAAAAGGTTGCTGAAAGAAATTAAAGAAGACCTAAATAAATGGAAAGATATTCTGTGTCCATGGATACGAAGACTTAGCAATGTTAAGATGTTAATACTACCCAAAACAATCTATAGATTTAACACAATCCCTATGAAAATTCCAACAGCCTTTTTTCACAGAAATGGAAAAGTGGATTGATCCTGAAATACATATAGAATTACAAGGGGCCCTGAATGGCCAAAACAATCTTGAAAAAAAGATTAATAAAATTCGAGGACTTAAACTTCACAATTTTAAAACTTACTACAAAGCTGCAGCAATTAAAACATTATGATAGGGCTTCCCTGGTGTTGCAGTGGTTAAGAATCCACCTGCCAATGCAGGTGACACAGGTTCGAGCCCTGGTCCAGGAAGATCCCACATGCTGCGAAGCAACTAAGCCCGTGTGCCACAACTACTGAGACTGCACTCTAGAGCCCACGCACTGCAACTACTGAAGCCCGTGAGCCACAACTACTGAAGCCCGTGAGCCACAACTACTGAGCCCACGAGCCACAACTACTGAAGCCCACGCGCCTAGAGCCCATGCTCCACAACAAGAGAAGCCACCACAATGAGAAGCCCGCACACAACAACAAAGAGTAGC
>NC_041218.1:23569592-23625117 GCF_002837175.3 Physeter macrocephalus
CCGGTTCGAGCCCTGGTCCAGGAAGATCCCACATGCTGCGAAGCAACTAAGCCCGTGTGCCACAACTACTGAGACTGCACTCTAGAGCCCACGCACTGCAACTACTGAAGCCCGTGAGCCACAACTACTGAAGCCCGTGAGCCACAACTACTGAGCCCACGAGCCACAACTACTGAAGCCCACGCGCCTAGAGCCCATGCTCCACAACAAGAGAAGCCACCACAATGAGAAGCCCGCACACAACAACAAAGAGTAGCCCCCGCTCACCACAACTAGAGAAAGCCTGCGTGCAGCAACGAAGACCCAATGCAGCCAAAAATAAATAAATAAAAATTTATTAAAAACAACAACAACAAAAAAAACACTATGATACTGGCAGAAGGAGAGACATATAGGCCAACAGAATAGAAGAGAGAGCTTAAAAATAAACCCTTACATAATGGCCAATTGATTTTCTAGAAGGGTACCAAAACTATTCAGTGGGAAAATGACAGTCTTTTCAAAAGAAATGTTGAGAAAACTAGATATTTACATGCAAAAGAAGGAAGTTGTACCCTTACCTTACACAATAAACAAAGATTAATTAAAAATGGATTAAAGACCTAAATTTAAGAGCTAAAAACTACAAAAATCTTAGAAGAAAACTGAGGGAAATCTGCATGACACTGTATTTGGCAATGATTTTAAGTATAGGACACCCAAATTATAGGCAATAAAAGAAAACATAGATAAATGGGACTTCATCAAAATTAAGGACTTTGGTGCATTAAAGGATACTATTATTAAAGCAAAAAGACAACCAACAGAATGGGAGAAAATACTTGCAAATCACATATCTGATAAGGGATTAATATCCAGAATATATAAAGAACTCCTAAAACTCAACAACAAAACAGTGCAATTAAAAAGGGCCAAAGACTTGAACAGACATTTCTCCAAAGAAGACATACAAATGGCCAATAAGCACATGAAAAGATGCTCAACACCATTAGTCATTAGGGAAATGCAAATCAAAACAACAATGAGGTACCACTCCACAACTATTAGGATGGCTATTAAAAAAAAAAACACACACACACAGAAAAGATAACAAGTGTTGGCAAGGACATAGAGAAATTAAAATCCTTGTGCACTGATGGTGGGAATGTAAAATGATGCAACTGCTGTGGTAAAGTTTTATAGTTTCTCCAAAGGCTAAACATAGAACTGCCATATAACCCAGCAATTCCACTCCTAGGTATATGTCCAAAAGAACTGACAGCAGGAAGTCAAACATATACTTGTATACCAATGGTCATTGCAGCACTATTCACGATAGCCAAAAGGCAGAAACAACCTAAGCGTCCATCGATAGATGAACGGATAAATAAAATGTGGTATATGCAGTTGACCCTTGAACAACACAGGATTGAACTGCGGGGGTCCACTTATGAGAGGATTCTTTTCAATAAATGCTACAGTATTACATGATCCAAGGTTGGTTGTATCTGCAGGTGCAGAACCATGGATGTGGAGGGCCAACCAGGGACTCTGAGGATTTTGGTATCTGAGGCAGGTCCTGGAACCAATTCCCTGTGGATACTAAGGGATGACCATACATACAGTGGAATATTAATTAGCCATAAAAATGAATGAAATTTTGATACATGTTATAACATGTATGGACCTTGAAAACATTATTTTCAATGAAATAAGCCAGACATAAAAGGACAAAGATTGAATGATTACACTTATGTGAGCTACCTAGAATAGGCAAATAGAATATTGTTTACTAGGGGTTAGAGGGGAGGGAGGGAAGGGGAGTTATTGTTTAATGGGTACAGTTTTTGTTGGGGGTGATGAAAAAGTCTTGGGTTGAGATAGTGGTGATGATTATACAACCTTGTAAGTATATTTAATGCCACTGAATTGTAAACTTACAAATGGCTAAAATGATAACTATTAAGTTATATATACTTTACCATAACTTTTTTAAAAAGAAAAAGTGAGCATATTACTACTTAGCTATAAGGAATCTAATGAAGATTAATATGATGTAATAGTGAAAAGCTCGGTCCTTAAGCACTTAATAACTTTTGGTTTCACTTTCCTTTTTTCATCTCCAACATCCAACCTATGGTGCCATTTCAGTGATTCCTGTAAGTCCAACTGGTAGCCGACAGTGTAGAAATGGGGCTGGTTTGGGAAAGGGTAATCTTGCCCCATTTCAGTCTGTGACTGTACACTGTGATTTCAGGTTTTAGGTCTCTTCTGGGTGGTGACAGTTCTGCTTTTATACTAAAGAATATAGTTTTTCAGAATTACAGACATAGAGAACAACAGACTGGTAGTTGCAAGGGGGAGGGGGTGGGATGGAGTGGGAGGTTGGGGTTAGCAGATGTAAGCTTTTGTATATAGAATGGATAAACAAGGTCCTACTGTACAACACAGAGAACTATATTCAATATCCTATGATAAACCATAAGGGAAAAGAATATTAAAAAAGAATGTATATATGTATAACTGAATCACTTTGCTGTACAGCAGAAATGAACACAACATTGTAAATCAACTATACTTCAATTTTTAAAAAAAGAAAGAAAAACAAACCAAAAAAGAATGTAATTTTCTTCTTCTCAGTAAACGGCACCACCATTTACCCAGCTGCACCCAGGCCAAGAACCTTTGACTCATCCTTGACTCTTCTCTTTTTCTAACATCCCACACCCAATCCATCAGTATATCCTGTCAGCTACACCTTCAAAATATGTCTAGACTCCAACTAGTCTTCATCACCTCCACAGCTGCCAGCCAGGTTGGAGCTCCCATCATCTATCTCCTGGGCCACTCCAAGAGCTTCCTAAGAGCCCTCTCTTTCCCCATACCCTTCTACAGCCGATTCTCCAGTCAGGTGCCAGGGTGAACCTTCTAAAACGTAAGTCAGATCATATCATTCCTGTGCTCAGAACTCTCTAATGGCATCTCATCACACTCAGGGTAAATTCCAAGATCTCATCGTGACTTCACCGAGGCCCTGTCGACTCCTGGCAACCTCCTGGATCTCATTTGCTGCTACTCTTTTTCTAGTTCACTCCATCTCAAACATGCGGTTCTTTTTGCTGGTCCTTACACACACCAAGCAAACGCCTGCCTCAGGACCTTTGCACTCTTGTTTGCTCTCATGTTCTCACTTCATTCGAGTCTGTGTTCAACTAACCCTCCTCAAGAAGGCATTCCTTATGATTGCTCCAAAGGAGATGAAATACATAAGTATAAACCTACCAAAAATATGTACAAGACCTGTATGGTGAAAATTGTGCAATGCTGATTAAAGGAATGAAAAGACAACCTAAATCCTTGGAGAGACACACTGTGTTCATAGATTACAAGATTCAACGGAGTAAAGATGCCAATTTTCCCTAAATTGATTCCCCTAAACCTCAATCCTATCTAAATCTCAGCAAATTTCTCTGTAGACATAGACAAGCTTATTCTAAAAGTTATATGGAAAGTGTAAGGCCCTAGTATAGCCAAAATAGTTTTTGGAAAAGAAGAATAAAGTGGGAGGAATAATTTGATATTAAAGCTTAATATAAAGCTATAGTAATCAAGACAGTGTGGTACTGACAGAAAGATAGATAAACTGATCAATGGAACAGAATAGAGAATTCATAAATATGCCCCCAAATATGCCCAGTTAATTTTTTTTTAAGTAGCAAAAGAAATTCAATGGAAGAGGGATAACCTTTTCAATAAATGGTGTTGGAGAAATTAGACATCCATAAGCAAAAATATGAAACTCAACCTAAACTTTACAGCTTATATAAAAATTAACTCAAAATGAATCATGTAAATGTAAAGCTATAAAGCTTCTAGGAAAGAACATAGGAGAAAATTTTCAGGACTTATGACTAGGCAAAGAGTTCTTAGATTTGATATCAAAAGAATGACCCATAAGAAAAAAGATAAATTAGACCTTATCAGAATTTTTAAAAGTTTAGCTCTGCAAAAGACACTGTTAAGAGAATGAAAAGAAAAATTATAGACTGGGAGGAAATATTTGCAAATCACATATCTGATAAAGATCTAGAATCTGGAATATATAAAGAATTCTCAAGACTCAGCATTAAAAAAAAACAATCTCATTAGAAAATGGGCAAAATATATTCTCACTGAAGTGAATATAGAGGTGGCAAATAGTACATGGAAAGATATTCAACATCATTAGTCATTAGAGAAATGCAAATTAAACCACAATGAGATAATCACAACACACTTATTAAAATGGCTAAAATGAAAAACATGATTAACACCAAGTGTTGGCAAGGCTGGGGAGAAACTGGATCACTCATACATTGCTGGGGAACATAAAATGATACAGCCCCTCTGGAAAACGGTTTGTCAGTTTCTGAAAAAACCATACGTACACTTACCATACAACCCAAACAATCACACATCTGGGCATTTAGCCAAAAGAAATGGGGACTTGTTTCCACGCAGGAACTTGTACATCAATGTTCATAGCAGTTTTATCTGTAATAGCTCAAAACTGGAAAACTAACCACATGTCTTTTAATGGGTGAATGGTTAAACAAACTGTGGTACATCCATACCATGGAACACTAGTCAGAAATAAAGAAGAATGAACTACTGATACACATAACAACTTGGACAGATCTCAAGGGAATTATGCTGAGTGAAAAAAGCCAATCTCAAAGCATATCTACTGCATGATTTCACTTATGTAACATTCATGAAGTAACATAATTATAGAGATGGAGAATGAATTAGTGGTTGCCGGGGGTTAGTGATGGTGGGGAGGGATGGGTGTGGTTATGAAGAGGTAACACCAACAACATGTCTTGTGATGATGGCACAATTTGAGTATTTTTTGGTAACAGATTTATTGAGATATAATTCATATATGCGGTTCAGTACCTTGATTGTAGTGATGATTACTCAAGGCTGCACATATGATAAAACTGCATAGAACTATGCACACATACTCAAATGAGTGCATGTATAACTGGTGAAATCTGAATAAGCTCTGTGGATTGCACTAACGTCAATTCCTTGGTTTTGATCTCATACTATAATTGCATGAGATGTCAACATTGGATGAGATTAGGGAAAATGCATGCGGCTTCCCTGTACATTTCCTTGCAACCTCCTGTGAATCTATAATTATTTCAGAATAAAATCTTTTTTTAAAATTGAAGGCATTTTTTGCAATTCCATGACGGTCCAGTGGTAGGACTCTGTGCGCTTTTTTTTAAGTAGTTTTATTCTTTTTTTATTTGTATTTTTCATTTTTGGCTGTGTTGGGTCTTTGTTGCTGCACACGGGCTTTCTCTAGTTGCAACGAGCAGGGGCTACTCTTCGTTGTGGTGAGTGGGCTTCTCATTGCGGTGGCTTCTCTTGTTGCGGAGCACAGGCCCTAGAGCACGTGGGCTTCAGTAGTTGCGGCGTGCAGGCTCAGTAGCTGTGGTACACAGCCTTAGTTGCTCCGCGGGACGTGGGATCTTCCCCAGACCAGGGATGGAACCCGTGTCCCCTGCATTGGCAGGAGGATTCTTTCTTTATTACACAGCAGGTTCTTATTAGTTATCTATTTTATACATATTAGTGTATATATGTCAATCCCAATCTCCCAATTCTTTCCACCACCCTGCCCCCCACTTTCCCCCCTTGGTGTCCATGAGCAGCGGCTACTCTTCGTTGTGGTGAGTGGGCTTCTCATTGCGGTGGCTTCTCTTGTTGCGGAACACAGGCCCTAGAGCACGTGGGCTTCAGTAGTTGCGGCGTGCAGGCTCAGTAGCTGTGGTACACAGCCTTAGTTGCTCCGCGGGACGTGGGATCTTCCCCAGACCAGGGATGGAACCCGTGTCCCCTGCATTGGCAGGAGGATTCTTTCTTTATTACACAGCAGGTTCTTATTAGTTATCTATTTTATACATATTAGTGTATATATGTCAATCCCAATCTCCCAATTCTTTCCACCACCCTGCCCCCCACTTTCCCCCCTTGGTGTCCATATGTTTGTTCTCTACAACTGTCTCTATTTCTGCCTTGCAAACCGGTTCATCTGTAGCATTTTTCTAGATTCCACATATATGCGTTAATATACGATATTTGTTTTTCTCTTTCTGACTTACTTCACTCTGTATGACAGTCTCTGGGTCCATCCACGTCTCTACAAATGACCCAATTTCGTTCCTTTTTATGTCTGAGTAATATTCCATTGTACATATGTACCACATCTTCTCCATCCATTCATCTGTCAATGGGCATTTAGGTTGCTTCCATGACCTGGCTATTGTAAATAGTGCTGCAATGAACATTGGTGTGTATGTGTCTATTTGAATTATGGTTTTCTCTGGGTATATGCCCAGTAGTGGGATTGCTGGGTCAGCAGGCAGATTCTTAACCACTGAGTCACCAGGGAAGTCCCAGGACTCTGTGCTTTCACTGCCAAGGGCCCAGGTTCAATCCTTGGTTGGGGAACTAAGATCCTACAAGCCACGTGGCTCGGCCAAAAAAATTGAAAGCATTTTTAACTGCCTCATCCAAAAGAGCACCTCTTCCATCAGTCTCTACCCTCAGAGCCTGCTTTTTCTTCCTAGCCTATATCGCTACCTGACATCATAGTATATGTAATGTATAAGATATAACATATTTTGTATAAATCTGTCTTCTCCAGTAGACTTAAGAAGGCAGGAACTTGTGTTCTCCATTGTGTGCCCGCTGCTAAAATGGCACCTGGCACATTATCTTTGTTGAATGAATGCATGCGTTTACCTGCCTTCCTATACCTATACCATTTTGTTTATTGTGTCTAAACACAAACTGGCCCTTACAGCCTCCTGCCAGAAAACACCTTTATCAAGGTATCCACCCCAGACTCTCTATTTAGAGGAATTTCAATTGCCTTTTTCAGTAATAACATTTCAATACATGCAATTATCTAGAGGGGAATAAGCATTTGATCCCATTCTGTTCATTCCTTCCCTGATCCAATCCGGACTTCTGGGAATATATCTTCATTTAGTGTTTTTCTGGGATAGTTAAAGCTTCAGCTATGAGAAGGCAGCTAAATAAAGGTCCTTGAATCTGGAAAGAATTGACCCTGTGTTCCTCATAAAAAGCTTCAGGAGTTCAAGGCTTCAGACCGAGTTGTTCAAATATGTAAAATGAAGAAATTTTATAGGAAAAAGAAACCATACAAAGAAAGATCATTAAGCTCTCAGCCATCTATCTTGTTACAACTGGTCATAATATATTTTATTGTCATCTGTGGTAGGCAAAATAATGGGTCCTAAAGATGTCCACATCCTGGGGCTTCCCTGGTGGCACAGTGATTTAGAATCCGCCTGCCAATGCAGGGGACACGGGTTCGAGCCCTGGTCCGGGAAGATCCCACATGCCGCGGAGCAACCAAACCGGTGTGCCACAACTACTGAGCCTGTGCTCTGGAGCCCGCGAGCCACAACTACTGAAGCCCGCGTGTCTAGAGCCCATGCTCTTCAACAAGAGAAGCCACCGCAATGAGAAGCCCTCGCACCGCAACGAAGAGTAGCCCCCACTAGCCGCAACTAGAGAAAGCCCGCACACAGCAACGAAGACCCAGACCAAAAAAAAAAAAGTTCACACCCTAATCCTCAGAACCTGTGAATATGATGCCTCGCATGGTAAAAGGGACTTTGCAGATGGATGTGATTAAGGTTAAGGATTTGAGGTGGGGAGATTAGCCTGGATCATGCAGGTGGACCCAATCTATTCACATGGGTTCTTAAAAGCCGAGAACCTTCCCCAGCTGCAGAAAACAAAAGAGACAGTGTGGTGAGAAGGACTTGATCTGCTGTTTCTGGCTTTGAAGATGGGAGAAGGGAACTTTAAGAAGCTGGAAAAGGCAAGGACAGAGATCCTCCCTTGGAAACTCCCGAAGAAATGCAGCCCTGCCGGCATCTTGATTTTAGCCTGATGAGACCCGTATCAGATTCTGACCTACAGAACTGCATGATAATGAGTGTGTGTTGTTTTATGCACTGAGTTTGTGGTGAGGTGTTATAGCGGCAATAGAAAACTAATACAGCATCTTACTGTGATTATAGCTTTGCTATTAGCTTTGCTTGTAAGCAACAGAAACCAAGTTGAGCTTCCTTAAGCAAACAAAGCGGGCTTTTCTGTAAGCACACAGAGTGTCTCAGGGAATCCAAGGGAGGACAGCCGTGGAGCTGCAGAAACATTGTAGAACCACAGTGAAAGCTGCTTCCAGGAGTATCCTTCCTCGGCTCCCTTTTCTCTGCCTCTCTGCCCCACCCCCAATGTGTTTCATTCTGCTCTTTCTGTAAACAGACTTTCTCTGCTACTTAGTCCATAAGGTGTAAGAAGCTGAGTGAGCCTCAGATTCCTTTTTTCTCCTTTCTCCACCAGACCAGTCAGGCCAGGCTGTGACTAGAATCTCATTTTCAATTCCGAAGTCCCACAGAGGGAACTCCGTTTGGCACAGTTTAGGTTAGATGCCTGTTATGGGTTGAATTGTGTTCCCCCAAAAAAGATATGTTGAATCCTTAACGCTCCAGTACTTTAGAATGTGGCCTTATTTGGAAATAGGGTGGCTGCAGATGTAATTAGTTAAGATGTCATACAGCAGTAGGGTGGGCCCTTATTCCTATATGACTGGTGTCTTTATAAGAAGAAGAAATTGGGACACGGACACAGAGGGAAGATCACCACGTGAAGATGGAGGCAAAAGTTGCAGTTATGCTGCCACAAGCCAAGGAATGCCTGGGGCTACCAGCAGTTGGAAGAGGCAAGGAAGAATCCTGTCCTAGAAGCCAGAGGGAGCACGGCCGTGCCAACACTTTGATTTCAGACTTCTGGCTTCCAGAACTGTGAGACAATAAGTTCTGTTTTAAGCTACCCAGTTTGTGGTACAGTTGACTCTTGAACAACATGGGTTTGAACTGCACTGGTCCACTTATACATGGATTTTTTTCAATAAATAGGTACTACAGTACTGCATGATCAGGGTTGGTTGGATCCACAGATGCGGAACTGTGAATACAGAAGGCCAACTGTAAAGTTCTCAGGATTTTCGACTACACGGGGTGTTGGTGCCCCTAACCCCTGCGTTGTTCAAGGGTCAACTATACTTTGTTATAGCAGCCCTAGGATACTAATACAGTGCCCAAGCCTGATCCAGTCAGTTCTGTCCAGGAGACCAGGTCTTATAGTACAAATATGGCTTCTCAAGACTCACCCTTATGGCTTGGAGGTAGGGGGCCAGTTTCCAAAGAAGGAAGAATCCCTGTAAGCTGGGCAGATGCACTGAAAAGCTGTCCACTCTAGTTCTTGACAGCTAGGACACAGATAATATTCTGATTTTCATTTTTGTTGTTCATTTTGCTTTATAATATCCTTTTACCTTCTGGAATGAACTGCAGTGTATGATGTGAGATATGAATCTGAGTTACTTCTCTTCTGTAATGTAATCCATTTGTCCTAACAACTTTTATTAGTGATTACCCCTTCCTCTCATCACTGTGTTGCTTCTTGTTTACTAGTCAGTGAGTACTGATGATTAAAAACTTTTCTGGAATCTCTATGCTATTCCATTCATCTGATTGCTTGACCAGGTCCCTGGCATGGTAGTGAGGACTCTAGAGCTTAACCTCCAACCTCAGTTCTACAGTGTGGTTACCCATCTCTGAGTGTTTTATCTATGGCAATTTGGAATATCTAGTTACTCTTAACATTTTTGGGGGCGGGGAGTGGGTCTACAAAATGTTCTTGACCTTTTTAGAGTAATGGACCAGAAGAACTCTTCTGGTGGAAGAAGCTGCACTGTTCCCCTTTTTTGAAATTGGTCCCTGGCCCTGTTAACATATCTGGTCTTTGGGATGAGAACAAGTTAGAAAACAGTAAAGGACCCACATATCAAACTTTGTAATAAATATGTACCTGGCACACAGCAAGCACACAATAAATGTTAGGTAATTACTAGAATGAAGGCCAGACAACACCTATGTCAAACTCTTGCCACTATCCAACAACAGTCCATTTCTACATCTCCCCCACCTTTAAGTCATGCATGTAGTGGGAAGGGGATGTGACAGGCTGAATAAGAGCCACCCCAAAATGTCTATGTCCTAATCCCAGAAATTCTGTGTATATACCTTACATTGTAAAAGGGACTTTATAGATATGGTTAAATTAAAAAGAATTTGAAAAAGAACAGATACATGTATATGTATAACTGAATGATTTTGCTGTACACCTGAAACTAGCACAATATTGTTAATCAACAATACTCCAATATAAAATAAAAAGTTAAAAATTAAAAAAAAAAATCCTAAAATGGCAGATAATCTGGATAACCTAGGTGGGCCCAAATTAATCACGAGTCCTATAGGAGGGACATAGGAGAGTCAAAGTCAGAGAAAAAGGAAATGTGACCACAGAAGCAGAGGTTGGAGTGATGTGCTTTAAAGATGGAAAAAGGGGCCAGGCACCAAGGAACGCAAGTGGGCTCTAGAAGCTGTAAAGTGGATTCTCTAGAGCCCCCAGAAGGAACTTAGCCCTGCTCACACCTTGGTTTTAGCTCAGTGAGACCCATTTCAGATTTCTGACCTCCAAGGTTGTAAAATAACAAATTTGTGTTGAATTAAGCCACCCAGTTTATGGTAATTTGTTACATCAGCAATAGAAAACAAATACAGAGGAAATTAGAATTTCATTGAACATTCTGCAAAATTTGCACTCCTGGACTCAAGTCCTTGTTTAAATTGTAGAGTTTGAGGCCCACAGACCGTAGGGGTACCTTTCTTGCCATGTCATGCCAGACAAATTTTCACCCTCCTTCAGGCCCTTTCTGTCCACTTCTGCTCATCCAGCTTGACCTCCACTGCCCCAAGAATCTTCTCCATTTCACCCACCTTTGAGGCCTACATTTGATAGATGTTCTAAGATACTAGTGTTAAACCCACATGCTTGAGACTAGGGTTTTTAAACTGATAGAAATTCAGGGAGCAAATTAAATTGAAACGTGAAATAATGATGGGAAACCTTTAAAAAACTGGGCATTTTCTCTCCCAGCAACAGGCCAAAGAGAAAGAAAGCTAAAAAGACACTGAGAAATGAATCTAGGTAAAAACATTGAACTGCACTGTAAGCTCCTGAACATTTAAAGCTCAGGGCCTTTTAAGGCCCGGGACTTGGTGGGAAATTCCCGACTCCTTTTGTATCAATACAAGCCCAGAAGGCTAGATAGTGAGAGACTGTAGAGACTTAAGTAAAAGTGTAGTTTGGAGTTCAAAAAATCTGGATTTGAATCCTGGTTCTGCAGACTAGCGTTCCTGGTCTTTTCCTCCAAAAGGCCTTAAACAGGCCCCTACCAGATAAGCTCCTCAAAATCGGTGAACCGGGAAGGTGCATCACCCCCTGCTCTCTAACACCGAGTTCCTGGTCCGCATCACCAAATGAAGGAGCATAAAATGCCACTCTCTGGCACTAAGAAAGCGCGCTTTTTTACTCTTCTCTCCCAGAATAAAAGGCCCTTGCTTTAAAAAAAAAAAAAGATTTTATTTTTTCTTTCCGTTCTGTTACTAGCTGGAGCTAAACATTGGCTGGGGCCCCAGGCGGCTGCTGGAAAGGCGCCCTCCCAGGAGCAGAAGGCTGGTTTAGGGGAAACTGGGGGCGGGGAGAGAACTCTAGGCTCTGCCCAGCGCGGTAGGACTTTTCCCATCTTTCCCCGGCCAGGCCAAGGCCCTAGTCTGAGCTTCCCGACTGCAGAGCTAGGTTAGGAGACTTGGGGGACACTCACCGGGGAGTGGGGTCACGCAGCCCTGCCCCTCCTCGCGGGTGGGGAGGGAGAGGCGCGGCCCAGCCGCCACGGGGGTGGGGACCACCCACGGCGCCACGGGGCCCCGCCCCGGCCCCGCCCCGCGATGGGCCAGCTAGGCCTCCCTGCTCTCCCCGCTCGCCCGCTCTTCTCCGCGCGAGGAAGCCATGCGCACGGCTGGAAATTTTTTTCTGGGTCTTCACTAAAGCAAGACGGGCCGCGGTACCCAGCTCTTTCAGATAAAGATGGAGGAGAGGGCTAGAGTGTCTAGACTGGGAGTGAAGAGATGGCCTTCCTCCTCCTCACTCCTCCCCCCTCCCTTCCCGGCGAGAGGGCTACACCGTGATTTACAGACGTATCCTTCCCTAACCCATCCGGAAAGTTTTGGGTAGCAAATTATTTTAGTTCGGAAAAAAAAATTAACGTCAGGTTTGGGGATAAAATTATGCCGTTCCCAAATGCGAATGGGGGAATCTCTTGATCTAATTTAGACTGGAGGGAGCGGGGTTGTGGGAGGGGAATGGTGCATCTGCTAGACGGAGCTGGGGTGAGTGGTGGGGCCGGGGAAGTACGGTAGCGTTTAGGAGAGTGTCCAGTCCCCTCTTGGAGGGAGGGCCCACCGGCCGGGCCCTTCTACCCCTCCCTTCCCAGTTGCCAGAATGGAAAATTCATGGAGTCCAGGTTAGCCCAGGTCAACAAACTTTTATTGCCATTTCTGGCTCCCCCAGCCCCAGCAAGATCCCTGCTTACACTGTAGAAATACTGAGCTCTGGTGCAGAGGAATGGGGGGCGGGGGGGGGTGTTACCTCTCTTTCTCTGCACACTGCCAACGTTAAAAAAAAGAAACCCACTTACTGGAGAGCGAGGGCCATACAGGGGTGGAGTTCAAGGGGACGTATGGCTCAGTCCCACCTCTGCTGGCTGCAGAAGATAGAGACCATGGTTCCAGACATTTTTTAAAGGAGGGGAGACGGGGTGAACTTGGCTGCTTGTTGTACCCCTTGCAGTTGCTGCCGCGTTTCCATGGAAATGAGGGAGGGGCAGGATGTAGCTCACTCTGACTACCTGGGAGGACGGCAGCACAGGCAGTTAGTAAACACAGGGTCTTCCACTCCTCCCCAGCACATACGACTGTCCCCAGCCGACCCCCACGCTCATTGCCTGCTCCACTCCCTTCCCTTCTGGAGCCGGTATCATGGCAACCGGACTCCAGGCAGGGCGCACTGGCAACAGCCAGAATGCGAGTATGTGCAGCAAGCTCAGTGGCAGCCCCAGCAGGTCTGTCAGTTGCAGTGCTTCGGTGGAAAGCCTGTTGTCCCCACAACTCTGTGCGACTGCTGCTGCTCAAGCATATCTGCTCAGACAAAACAAGAACAGAAACCCAAATGGTGGAGGGTAGAAAGAATACAAAATAACAACGCTGAGAGCTAGGATGGGGAGAGGAGGCACATCCTTCCCAGACTTGAGCCACCTGTGTACCCTGCCTTCTGGCATCTGGAGTTTGCTTCTTGCCACTGGGCCGTCGCTTGTGGGGCTGGAACCCAAATCTCCATTTGGTGCTGAGAGTTGTAACCACTGCCGTTGGTTGATGAGGCTCGCCTGTTGCCCTAACGAGGAGGTGCAGGATGGATTCTCAGTACCATGGGTCAGCCTGGTGCTGCTGGTTGTAGAGCTGCAGTTTGATCTGATCTTTGATCTGACTCACGAGGATCATGGACAGCAGGATTCCCACCAGCTGGGAAAGGTGAGAAGGAATTGGGTCCTCGGCAATGAGTGATGCCTTTGTTTTCTCTGACTCAGTCTTCCCAGTGCAGTCGGCACCATCACATCTCCTACCCGTCAGCAACGTTAGTGCCTGACACCCTAGCTGAGCCCCAGGTGCCCTCCCCCAACAAAGGAGTCTTTACAGAATTGTGGGACCACAGTTTTACAGGGCACGTTACCTGGGGGATGGCCAGGCCCAGTGCCACACCACCAAGTACGAAGAGGTTGCTGTGTATCCAGTTGACCAATCTGTCAATACAGCCATTGGTGTAGATGACTTTACTAGCTTCCAAGTAGTCAAGGGCCTGCATACCTTGGCCGCACATGGTGTTGATCACTGCCTGGGGAGAGAGTTGAAAAGCCAAGTGGGACTCCCATTCCAATAGCTTTTTCTTTGGGGCCCTAGCTGATGGGCTTCCCACCCTTCCTAAACTCCTAAATTGTTAGAGAATATATGTGGAGGATGCTACGTTGGAAGTTGCTAAATGCAGACTTCCCTTCCTCTGAGACGTCTGAGTCCAGTTCTCCTTACCTTAGAGACCTGTGCCTTCTGAACCCCCAAGTGGGCTACAGGAGTGCAAGATAACAGAGCCATCAGATGGCAGATCAGCTGCCATCTGACAGCTGTCCTACAAAATTGACTGGCTAAACCAGGGGATGGAGATTCCCAATAGCAGCTGCCCTAATCAGAAAGTAACTCAGATCACTGCGGGAGGAAGTGAGGTGGGATGTGTGCTCACCTGGTTGGGGGTAGGCAAGCAACAGGAGTAAGGCACAGAGCAGCGCTCACGGCTCGGGTTGTCTTCCGAACAGTTGAAGTACATGTTCAGGGACCAGTCCTTGTAGGAAATCCCTCCACAGCAGCCGAACTGCAACAAAGCCCACCACAGGGGTTAAAATTACCACCCCCATCCCCACACTGAGGTGACAAGGGGAACTCTCAGAGCAACCAAAAGTCTATGGCAAGCTTACACTTGTAAGTTCACGCTGTGTTAAAACACAACCTGGAACCTGGAGCTCAAGCTTCTCAGTGACCTTTCCCTGAAGAAGTTTTCTCTTCTTAATTTCTATCATTTTATATGTCTTGTTATAACTTGTTGTATATATATTTTGTTTTACACACTCAACTATGAGCTCCTTGAGGGCAGTTTCTGGTTTTGCAGTCCTGTATAGCATAGAGCTTGGCAAAAGTATATGTTCCAAAAATACTGGCTGAAATAAAGGATCACTGCTACAAACATTTGCCTTAATATAGAGAAAGCACAGGAGGAGACTCTTCAATATTGTGGGCCCATAATTACACCATGAAAGCAAACAGGATCCAAGTCAAGAGTGTTGCACCAAGCGAAGGGGAACTCAGCACTGGTCTCAAAAGCACTTTTGTTTCAAATTTAAGTTCTGACTCATAGCAGCATTATTCACAACAGGCAAAAGGTAGAAGTGACCCAAGTGTGCATCAAAAGATAAATGAATCAACAAAATGCAGTATATACATATGATGGAATATTATTCAGCCTTATAAAGGAAGGAGTTTTGGCACATCCCACAACATGGATGAATCCTGAAGACATGCTAAGTGAAACAAGCCAGTCGCAAAAGGACAAATGCAGTATTCATAGAGACAGAAATTCATAGACATAGAACACAGAATGGTGCTTGCCAGCAGCTAGGGGAAGGGGGAAAATGGAGTTAGTGTTTAATGGGGTACAGAGTTTCAGTTTGGGAAGAAAGTTTTGGAGATGGATGGTGATGTGAATGTACTTAGTGCTACAGATCTTTACACTTAAAAATGGTGAATTTGGGGCTTCCCTGGTGGTGCAGAGGTTGAGAATCTGCCTGCTAATGCAGGGGACACGGGTTCGAGCCCTGGTCTGGGAGGATCCCACATGCCGCGGAGCAACTAGGCCCGTGAGCCACAACTACTGAGCCTGTGCGTCTGGAGCCTGTGCTCCGCAACAAGAGAGGCCGCGATAGTGAGAGGCCCGCGTACCGCAATGCAGGGTGGCCCCCGCTTGCCACAACTAGAGAAAGCCCTTGCACAGAAGCGAAGACCCAACACAGCAAAAATAAAGTAAATTAATTAGTAAACTCCTACCCCCAACATCAAAAAAAAAAAAGGTAAATTTGATATTATGTATGTTTTACCACAATTAAAAAAATCTGACTTTTGAATTGGTAATATTAAAAAATCTTCCCAGTTCCCCCTCCCACTATAAGTAACCACTTATAATGGTTTCCTTCATATCCTTCCAGATTCCTTTTGCAAACATGAATACATATTCTTTCCTCTCTTTTTTTTACACAATTGGTAGATTACTATATATACTGTTCTTTGCCCTTAAAAGTACTTTTAAAGCTACGTGTGTTTTTTTTGCCAGACCCCTTCCCAGAATCCATTACCCGGCAGGTGATGAGGGTGAGGTGTCTCTTGGAATGGCATTAACTTTTGCCCACAGCTTCCCGGACCACTAGATGACCCCCCCACCTCTTAGCCCATACCTTCTTCTGGCCAAAATCAATGAGGTTCTGCAGGTCCAAGTCATCTCGGTAGTGCACAATGGCGTTATTGATGATCTCACTCACTTTCCCCCTCGCCTGCCAGAAACACGAGGCGGGAATCAGAACACAGGACTAACCCCTAACCTGCTCCTCCCTGCAGAAATAGCAATAGACAGTGGTCATCCTTCTTTATTTAAGTCAGCCTTGAAATCAGAACCGAGTCCTAGTGATGGAAGATGGCCAATTCCGAAGCCTGTGCATCCCTGGGCCCTCAGGTACCTGTGGGCAAGAAAAACGCTGGTCCTGCTATTGCCTCTTCTCAGAGCCACATTTCAAGATAATCCAATATTTATCTATCTCTGAATACTATTACACAAAATACTTGTTGACTGATGCAAAGCAGCGAAACTAGTTTGTGTGTGTGTGTGTGTGTGTGTGTGTGTGTGTGTGTGTGTGTCCGGGGGCGGGGGTGGGGGGAGTATTTAGTAGAAAAGGACTTACTGAGCTGAGGCACTGACCTCTAGTGGACCTAAGAGAATTGCATCTCTTTAGACTCAAAACAGATCTGTATCATATTGGGATTTTACTAAGCCCAAAGGACTAGGACATTCTGAATTAACTCAGTGGCTCTCAAATTCATAGTTCTACCATGGTCTCTTCCCTCCTGCTTCATTGCTTTTCTCAAAGTTTCCTATCCATAGTCCTATACTCTGCCCCTGGTAATCATCTGCCCTTTGGGAAAGAAATTCTGGTTCTTAATTAAAAGGCCTGTCACTGAATGGCAGACCAATTCCAGATATGGTAAGAGCTGTTCAAAGTGTTGTTTACTTCCCCCTTTTCTTACTTTTGTTTATCCCAATAAATAATTTTTAAAAGAAATAAAAGGCTCTTCACGTTGTCTGTGGTCCACTTGATAAGTGAATTTCACTCAATCATTTGCCATTAAAGTTTACAGACTATTTTAACTTTCGGTTCATAGAATTTACTTCCCTGTTGGCATCTCAGACTGTCAGAGGAAAACACCTTACAATCTTGAAATCCTCTTTAAATATGGCAACGTTAAAGGCCATTCATTCATCCCTAAGGATACTCTTTCAGAGGCCGATGCTTCTCAGGGGAAGGACCACTGCGGTTAATTAGTCAGGCTAAGCACGGGCAGGAACCTTCCCTTCCTCCCTCTGGTTCACATCTGAGGAGGCCCTGTGACTCCCAGTGTTACCTTGTCTGAGAAGACGAAGCCCAGGACCCCGGCTGCCAGCTGTAGCAGGAACACGATGGTGAGACAGAGGGAGAACTGTGGGGAGCCGGCAGAAAAAGGAGACAGTCTGTTACCATGCTGGGCAGTAGTTCTTTCCAGGGCCATGGCGAGTACTGGGGGGCCACGGGGCACTTTCTCCTAGGTGCCCCACACACAGTAAAGGCAGCTGCCTCGGGCTTCCCTGGTGGCGCAGTGGTTAAGAGTCCGCCTGCCGATGCAGGGAACACGGGTTCGTGCCCCGGTCCGGGAAGATCCCACATGCCGCGGAGCGGCTGGGCCCGTGAGCCATGGCCGCGTGAGCCATGGCCGCTGAGCCTGCGCGTCCGGAGCCTGCGCTCCGCAACGGGAGAGGCCACAACAGTGAGAGGCCCGCGTACCACAAAAACAAAACAAAACAAAACAAAAAGGCAGCTGCCTCTGGGACGCTGTCCTGAGGGTGGTCACCCTGTGCTGGGTCACCTGGGCTGAGCTCTACAGTGAGGGGTGGACAGCACAGATCTTGGGGGCAGAGAGGGACAAAGGAAACTGAAAGGTTTCAGGAACGAGAGGCACGTGGAGGAGAGAGGCCAGGGCATTTCTGGGGGCGCCCCTGACCACTCACCGTCTGCAGGAGGCAGATGTTCTCCCGGAGAGAGCCGATGCAGCCGCAGAAGGTGAGCAGGAACATGAGGACGCCCACCACGATCAGGAGGATGGCAGGGTCCATGGCCAGGCAGGCCAGCGCTGCTTCTGGGGGAAGGGGCTGTCTCTCAGTCTGAGTCTGGTGCCAACTGAGGGGGGTACCAGGGAGGGGGAGGGGTGCCCCCCAAACTGTCCTCCTCCCCTGGTGGGGGATTCTCCAGTGTGGATGGGGGAAGGTTACAGGAAGCAGTACTGCCCTCCCATGGGGAGAAAACAAAGGGCCCAGAAGGGCTTGTGGCATTTAATTTGAGAAACTAACAGAAAGTAAGAGCCTTTATTCCCAGGCTTAAGAGAGGAGGGACCACTTTCGCTCCAGAAAAGAATTAGAATGGCATTAGGCTCGTTGGCTTTGCAGATTCCGTTTCCTGGAGACTTTGTGCAGAGGAATAGGAATGGAGGTTGAGTTACTCCGGAACAGAGCGAAGGAAGGGCTACAGCCCATGGCTACTCTTTGCACCCAGAAGCCTACCTTCTTCCCTAGACACTTCTTAAGCCTAAAATGCAGGCAGATCTCAGAAGACTCGTGGGAGCTCAGGGAAATCCAGGTGAACTGGCTTGGATGGCCTGATGGAGTAAGCCTCTAGGATTTGGCTAGAGGGTAGCTGCCCCCCTACAGCTCCATAGCTTATGTGGGAAGGAGGGCTGAAAGACCAGGGCTGAAAGAGGCAGAGAAGAGTCGTGGGGAGATGGACGGGGACCTACAGCTCACCTGCGTGCTTCATCAGCCGAGCGTAGACTCCCACGGCAACCATCACCATGGAAATCACCTGTGGAGACAGGGAAGGAGCCACACCCTGAGGTTTTGGAAATCGGGGGGCCCTGATAGCCGTGAGTAACCTTAAAGCAGAGTAGGAGGAGGACGACTCTTCCTGGACACAGAAATGAGCATCTTTTTCCTCCCTGGTGATACTATTGATAGAATCTGTCAGTGCTTTACCTCCATGAAAAGCTTATACCAAGATTATCTCATTTAATCCGCACAACACAGTTATCTTGTGAGGCAGCTATTATCCCCATTTTACAGTTAAGGAAATTAAGGCAATGCAAGGTTAAAACAGAATAGCAGTTTAAAACATGAGCTTCAGAGTGAGTTGAACCTGGGTCTGTGCTGGACAACTCTCTGAGCCTCAGTTTCTGTATCTGAAGATGGTAATTTAAAACAACTACATTTAATAAGATCACTGTGAAAATGAAATAAAAGAATGCATGGAAAGCATTTAACATGATGCCTGATAATAAATATTATCTATGATTACTAAGGATTAAGTTGCCCAGGGTCACATAGAAACTATGAAGTTCTGAATTTGAATCCAGCTACATCAAAGGGGAGGTCTTAAACCTGAAGCAGGCCTGAGTAGATGCTCCCAGGTCTCTAACCCTCTTGGAGGTCAATATGGTGTCAAATGCAAGAATGGAAGTACAAACCAGTGTGAAAGAATGCTTGCACATGAATGCGTAGGTATAAAATAGCAGAACTACCTTGCAGAGGAAACTTTTTAAACCCTGATTCCAGTGTGAAACGGAGAAGTTGAGACTTTTCAAACTTCCTGGCTTCTCTCTGAGAGAACAAACCCATCCGAGACCACCAGCGCTCCCTAAAGGGGCCTTCTCTATACCCCACCCTATGCCTCCAGGAGTGCAAGGTGGCCCAGTGTGTACATCCTTCGGCCACCCTTCCTTTGTGCCCAGTTTCCAGGCTGGTGCTAAGAAGCAGCTGGCTGTCACCATGGCAATAGCAGGGGCCAAGCTCTGGCTGGAGGGAGTTCTCAGCAGCAGGGACTTGACCAACTCAGTGGTGAAGGAGAGGGCTGGCTGCACTCCACTGTCCTGCCAGACAGAGACCAGCTGGGAAGAAACCATCTTGGGGCTTTGGTGGGAGAAGGGAATTGAGCACCTATAGCAGGTAATAGGGTCAGACTAGCCCCTCAGTAGAGACATTTTCCTTGGGAAACTCTACCAGCTGGTGCATTCAGCAGGAAATGGGAAACCCTTGTCTAAAACCGCGCCTTTCAGGACTCTTCTCGGCTTGTACACACAGCCCCTTCTCCTTGATCCCCAATCATTTGACGCCGCCTCTGACTCGGGGCCAGATGTGTGATGTGCTGGCCCTCTCACACTCTTTGTCCAGGAGAGAGGGAGCTGCTTGCAGAGAGAGCTGTGTGAGGGGCTGCAGGTGCCAGCTGGCTTCTTGTCCCACAGCACAGCCAGGCTCAGGGAGCAAGGGGGAGTTGGTGGGAGGCAAGGAAACCAAACAACGGAGATCCCGGTTACCCCACAGGCCTGGAAACACAAGCCCTTTGCCAGAGTGATTGGGCATCTCTGTCTGCCCTTTAAAACTCACCGCAGCCAATTACGGTTCTGAATATCACTTTACTAAATCATTAAAAAATATGTATCTGCTCTTTATTTCTGTTGCTTCCAGGCTCCTCACCGTTTTGTCACGTTAAATTTTCACTAAGGTGTATAACTTTCCACAAAGATGGTCTCTGATTAAATCCTATCACAGCTAAAACAAGAAAGGAAAAGTAAAGAGATGCCATGTGTCACAGGGTAACTTCATTCCATGGGTGGGCTTGTAATTATAGCAGTTGCTCTGTCTCTATCTGTGGTAGGTAGAACAGTGTCCTCCCAAAGATGTCCATTCCTAATTCCCAGAACCTGTGAATATGTCACCTTACACGGCCAGAGGGGCTTTGCCAATGTGATTAAGTTAAGGACCTTGCAACTGGGGAGATTATCCCAGTTGGCCCAATATAATCACAAGGGACCTTATAAGAGGGAGGCAAGAGGGTCAGAGTCAGAGGAGGAGATATGTATGACAACAGAAGCAGAGGCTGGAGTATGTGCCATAAGCTGAAGAACGTGAACAGCCTCTAAAAGCTGGAGAAGGCAAGCAAATAGATTCTTACCTAGAGCCTCCAGAAGGAACCATTCCTGCTGACATCTTGATTTTTGCTCAGTGAGACCTGTTTTGGACTTCTGACCTCCAGAACTATGAGAAAACTAATTTGTGTTATATTAATCTATTAAGTTTGTGGCAATTTGTTACAGCAGTAATAGGAAACTAATATACTATCCAAATCCAATTCATCAGCTGTTATGTAGGAGATACTCTGAGGGCTGCAAAGATGAGCAAGATGTGGTCCCTGCCCTTAAGGAGATGTATCTGTTACATGGGAGGGGGCAAGAGCATCTAGAGCCTAATGCAGTGCTTCTTAACCTTGGCTGCCATTAGAATGGGGGGCACGGAGGAGAACTTAAAAACTCCTGATGCCTAGGCTGCACCCCAAACCCAGTATATCAGAACCTCTGGCATTAGAACCCAGGCAACAGTGTTTCTGAATGCATACCAGGCGATTCCAACATGCAGTCAAGTTCGAGAACCACAAGCCTAAAGCACACTCAGCCAGGGATCTAGAGCAGTAGGTGCTGGCTATGTGAAAAACAAGATTAAGACATTAATATTATCATTAATATTTAATATGATCATTAATGATACTGCTTACCTGGAACTCACTAGCTAACTCTAAAATTCTGCATTTGTCATTGATCTGCCTCTTTATCCTGCAGTCAAGCTTGCCCTTTCACACTTCTATTCCTGCCCACATCTCCCACCCTGAACTCCTCAAAGCTGCTGCCATTCCAAAGTTAGTGCTGCTGCTGTTAATAGCATAACATTTTAGAGCTGAATAGAAGCTTAGAAATGAACTCAGCCACTCACCTTTTTTTTTTACAGATGAGGCCAAAAGAGGGAAGTGATATTTGACCAAGTGCACATGGGTGCAGTGGCAATATCTGGACATTACCCCATTTCCAGTCTCAGTCGGGTACTGTCTACAATATATCAGTCTTTGCTACAAAATCTTACGACACCCTACAATATCACCAGTGATCTCCTTTCATGATGAGAATGGAGATAAAGACACTTCTCTTCCTAGAACAGCTTTTCATAATCTGGCTAGAATGAAGTCTTGCTGGAAACTTTCAAAAGCTAGACAGTTTTTAAAATAGCTGAGTCCAGCCAAAGGCGTGTTCTTGAAGAGTTGTCAATCAAATTATATAAAATAATTTGCATGCACCAGTACCTTTACCCTTATGTAAGGTGAGTAATCACCTTATAAAGAAAATAGCCATCCCCTGGGCTCCTTGGAGAAATGGCTGATCCGAGGACTGGGGTGGGAAATAGGTAAGTCTGGAGCATCTTGTGGTGCCAGAAGGTAAGGAAATGCTCAAAAACAAACAAAAAACAAAAACAAAACCCCACATTTGTGTGGCTATGCCAAAGAGACATCAAAATAAAAGAGTATGGAATTGCTACCCCAAATATAAAATAAATACCCATGAGTCCCTACTGATATAAATGGCTTAATAAATAAATAAATGGGGGAGAAAAGACAAAACCCCCACGCAGAAGAATCCCAAATATTTTTTGGAGGTACTGCACTGTCAAGAAGGTGGAGCATAACTCCCCACTTCCAAGTGTGGGCGGCACACAGTAACTTCCTTCCAAACAGTATGGAAAAGGGGGGAAGAGACTAAATTTACAGTGGAGAAGCCTGACTACCTCAGCCAGGTGATCAAGGTCAACATCAACAGAGGTCATTGATGTATGAGATTATGTGATGAAAATGGCACTTCCCTTCTGTGCTCTTCCTTCCCCAAATCCATAACCCCAGTATAACCATGAGAAAACATCAGGCGAGTTCCAACAGAGGGATATTTTACAAAATGTCTGACCAGTACTCCTGAAAACTGTCAAAGTCATCAAAAACAAGGAAATTCTGAGAAACTGCCACAGCCAACAAAAATCTAAGGAGACATGACAACTAAATGAAATTCAATATCCTGGATGGGATCCTGGAACAC
This sequence comes from Physeter macrocephalus, assembly GCF_002837175.3. Classification (NCBI taxonomy): domain Eukaryota; kingdom Metazoa; phylum Chordata; class Mammalia; order Artiodactyla; family Physeteridae; genus Physeter; species Physeter macrocephalus. The sequence goes on from NC_041218.1 coordinate 23,592,482, forward strand.
AAAAAGGGCACTAAGTAAAAACTAAGGAAATCTGAATAAAGTATGGACCTTAATGATAATGCCATTAATTGTAACAAAGGTATCATACACATGTAAGATGTTAATAATGAGAGACACTGGATGTGGGATATATGGGAGGTCGCTGTACCATCTTCTCAAAAGTTTCTGTAAAACTAACACTGTTCTGAAAAATGAAATCTATTTAAAAAATAGTCACCCTCAATTTGTTAGTCTTGGAAATCCACACTTTTTAATATCATGTTTTCTTAAACTGGGATTCACTTGCATGCAATTTTACAACCTTTAATCAGGGTGATTTCTGCTTACACCAAAACATATGGCAGTGGATCTTAAAACTGTTCAGATGACAAGGCACTAACAGTGCTCTGTTGGTGTACACTATACGATCTTGACATATTAGATTCTTTTTTTTTTTTTTTTTTTGTGGTACGCGGGCCTCTCACTGTTATGGCCTCTCCCGTTGCGGGGCACAGGCTCTGGACGCGCAGGCTCAGCGGCCATGGCTCACGGGCCCAGCTGCTCCGCGGCATGTGGGATCTTCCTGGACCGGGGCACGAACCCGTGTCCCCTGTATCAGCAGGCGGACTCTCAACCACTGTGCCACCAGGGAAGCCCTAGATTCTTTTTGAAGCTTTAATATGCTACTACTGCTATCTAATTTACAGTCATATTTAACTTTCCCCAATTATCCCAATAATGTCCTTTATAACTGGGGTTTTTTTCCCCTTTTTTCTCGTTCAGGATCCAGTCAAGGATCATGCATTTAGTGATCAAGTCTCCTTTAGCCTGGAACAGTTTCACAGCTTTTTTTCTTTTCTTTGTTTTTGGTTTTTCAAGACACCGACTTTTAAAAAAATCATGGTAAAATACATATACCACAAAATTACCCATTTTAAAGTGTACAGTTCAGTGGCCTTAAGTACATGCATACTGCTATGCAACCACCACCACTATCAGGTTCCAGGACATTTTCATCACCCCAAATATAAACGCTGTACCCATTAAATGGTCACTCCCATTCCCTCCACTCCTCCAACCCCTGGCAACCACAGATCTGCTTTCTGTCTCTATGGTTTTGCGTATTCTGCACATTTTCTATAAATGGAATACATAATATGTGGCTCTTTGTGTCTGCCTTCTTTCACTTAGCATAATGTTTTCAAGATTCATCCATGTTGTAGCATGTAAGAGTAGTTCAGTACCTTTTATGGCCTAATAATTTCCCATGGTATGGATAGAACCCAATTTGTTTATCCAGTCATCCTCTGATGGACATTTGGGTTGTTTCCACCTTTTGGCTATTGTGAATAGTGTTGCTATGAATATCCATGTACAAGTTTTTGTTTGAATACCTGTTTTCAGCTCTCTTGGGTACAGACCCAGGAATGGAACTGCCAGGTCATATGTTAATTCTATGTTTAATTTTTTAAGGAGCTGCCAAACTTTTTTCAGAGCAGCTGCACCATTCCACATTCCCACCAGCAATGTACGGGGTTCCAATTTCTTCATATCCTTGCCAACACATGTTCTGATATTTTTTATTTTGACACTGAAATTTTTTTTGGTAAGTCCAGGCCAGTTGTTTGGCTTAATGTCCCTCAATTTGGATGTCAGATTGTTGCTTCCCAATTAGATTCAGACGACATATTTTTGACAGGAATATTACACAGATAATGTGTCCTTCTCAATGTGTCATATGAGGAAGGATGACATACTAATTTCTATCATAGAAATAAGGAACAATTTTACTAACAGATGATTCAGCTGTTAGACGTATGTCTCTGCATCTCATAAAATAATATGGCAATACTCTAAATAGTTTCCTAGTTTTCCATGTTTGTTGCTACTTGTCCTCTCTCCTTTGCCTCTGCTTGCACTTGGTGGCAGATAAGCAGCTGTTGTCTTGGAGAGAAGATGGGAGAAAACAGAAAATGGAGAAAAGCCTTTCCATTATCTTGACTTTTTTTTCCTGTAAATCAGGAAAAGACAGTTATGATTTGATGTGAGGAAAACCCTTATTCTAGCCCCCTGGACACTACTTCACAGCCATCAATACTAAGAGATAAGTGGTTATAGGGCCCCAAGTTGAGGTCCTGAACAAGAGTTCTTCTCCTGGCTCTAATGCTCAAATGCCGATAATTACAGGCAAATTAGCTCTTGGAATCCATTTCCACTGGATTGTACCTTAAGACCAATGCGGTGTGAAAAGCTCTGAGGAGTGGACCTAGGGAAGGTCCTTAAAGACAACAGTGGAGTCTCTGTTCCTATGATATATATGAAACGTCTTTGTAAACTATAAAATATAAAGATGCCATTAATTGTCATCTCCCTCTGGCTAACAGTAGGAATGTGAACAAGGGTGTTCAAGGCGGAAGGAAGTCGGCTCAAGGTTGGCCCTTACCTAGACTCAATCCCCACCTAGTTGCCACTCCTCAGAAGGAGCACTCATCCTAGCTCTCCAAGTCCATCGCCAAAAGGTGACCTCTAGGAGCCAATTCTAACAACGATGTAACAGCTACCTTTTGTTGCGTGCTAAGGGCCAGGCACTGGACTAACCACTGTATGTATACTATGACCACAACCCCAAGAGGGTGTTAGGATCTCCACTTTATAGAACTGATGTTGGGAGAATGCACTCAGTTAGTGAATGGCTAGAGGGACTGGAATGTAGGTCCACATGGCTCCAGAGCCTTATGACCTCGGTCACATGGCTGCCTCCCTCTCTGTCTCCTACCAGGACATGTGTATTCACTTCCAGGCACATGTGAGGTGGGAAGGAGCTGCCTGCAGTTATCTTGGGTGAGCAGTGGGTAATCTCCAGACTGGGCGGGGCTCAGGCAGGGGGAAGTAAAACAGCATCAGGAGGGTCCTACAGGACCCAGAGGGAAGTCCCTGGAACGGCGCCTGAAAGGGGCAGACCGGGCATCACCACCCAGGGCCCGCCAGCCACTGAGAGAAAGCCGGCCTGTCCACCTTCCACATTCTAAAGTCCAGTCTGCATGAACTGGGTGGATCTGCCTCAGAGTCCTCACTTCTTCTTTGGAATAAATCTTTTTCCCTCTTCTTTTGAAGGTGGTGGTGGGGGACAGCTGAGACTAGAGTGATTCCCTGCATGGGAATCAAAACACTGTCCCTTCCCAGAGGGACATTGGGAGGGAGGGGTCCGTACCTCCAGCTTCTCAGTCCTTTCTATCCTTATTTCTGGATGAAGTCAAAGAAATCACATCTTGCTAGCCCTAAAGTAGGGCCTCCTCTCTCACTGCCCAGGATCTAAACACACCAGTCCTTCAGTGGTCATCCTGGCACCACCATTGTTCCTGGGTTTCTGAAGTGGCAACTATCCATGTGAAACTGGCTCTTGGCTTTCTCCCTCTGGATAGGATGGAATTGTCCTGCTGGAGTAGAGGAGTCCACAGGGCTCTTTCCTCTCCAATGTCTGGGCCAACCCTTTAGCTCCTTCCTTAGGCCATGGCTGGTTTTGGTTTTCCAAGGGTATAAATGAGGAAGGAAAGTTCACAAGTGCTCAAAGTAGTATAAACACGCAAACTCACAGCCTGGAGTTACCAGCCTCACACACAGCCTGCTATCGAGACTCTAAGAGATGCTTTTCTTTTATTCTTTTTAAAGGCTGCTTGAAGTTTATGATTTTCTACTTGGTACAAGGCAAACAGAGCTATCTGAGGAGTTAAGAAGGCATGCATGTGACTTGACAGCAAAGAGTGTGGTTCTTGTCTTCATTCTTGGTATTGTTGTTGTTGTTGTTTTTATAAAAATAATGTGATAGGGACTTCCCTGGTGGCGCAGTGGTTAAGAATCCGGCTGCCAACGCAGGGGACACGGGTTCGAGCCCTGGTCTGGGAAGATCCCACATGCCGCAGACTAACTAAGCCCGTGCGCCACAGCTAGTGAGCCTGCGCTCCAGAGCCCGCAAGCCACAACTACTGAGCCCGCAAGCCACAACTACTGAAGTCCGCACGCCTAGAGCCCATGCTCCACAACAAGAGAAGCCACCGCGATGAGAAGCCCACGCACCGCAACAGAGTAGCCCCCTCTTGCTGCAACTAGAGAAAGCCCGCGCGCAGCAACAAAGACCCAATGCAGCCAAAAATAAATAAATAAATAAATTTATATATATATAAAAAAATAATGTTATAATTCATTTATTGCAGCCTGGTTAGTCTATAGGGAAAGGAGGGGAAAAATGGGGGAGGAAATGGGCTCTGCCTCCTAGCATATTTAAGTAGTTGTGTGTGTGTGTGTGTGTGTGTGTGTGTGTGTGTGTGTGTGTGTGTGTGTTTGTGGTGGGGGGATGGGGGCATAAGGGACCCTGTCACTCAGGAGGGGCTTTTGCCAGGCTTGATGCCTCATCATTTCCTCATGGCTTCTGAACCAGGTTACAATAGACAGTGCTGCAGGTGGTTTGGGGCATCCTGAGTGCCCTAGGGACTCCAATACAGTGGTCCTAGGCAGGAAAGTGAATTTGTTGAAGAAGATACCTCACCAGAGGCCTGGATCCACCTAGGGAAGACCTGGAAGGGGGTCCACGTGTGCTGTGTGTGGTAATTAGGCCCTGAGGAAGATGCTGGAGAGGATGGCTGCCATTTTTTCTGACCTGGCATGAGGGAGGGGTGCCAGGCCCACTGCAGAAAAGAACACAGGACAATACTCCAGCCAAGAATGCTGGAGGACTTAACGTTGTGCTGCATCCTGAAAGGCTAGTGTCCATGAGAGAGGGAGGAAGGGCATCATGCCTCCACCCTGTAGGCTCTGCTCTCTCATTCCCCACTCAATAAACATTCAATAAGTACCCACTCTCTGCCAAACACAGCTGGGCACTAAGAATCCAGAAGTGAATAAGGCAGTCTCTACCCTTGGGAGCCTGAAGTCTAGAGGGAGAGAAAAATAGAAACACATAATTGCAGCACAAGTAAAGAAAGATCTGACAATCAAAATATGGGGCAGGAGATCTGAGCTTCTGGGCTTTGCCTGACTCAAAAGCCACCCCAACTGCTGCCCTGGGTGGGAAAAGGATCAGTAAGGAAGGAGATGGTTGCTGTAGGCAGCACTGATAATTTCCTGCCAACATATGCCCAAGATGATAAAGCATGTGCCAGCCCACTCTCTTCCCTCTGCACAGAGCTGTCCAATACAGGGAGGTAAAGAAAGTCAGCTACTTCTTAACTGAAAGACTAAAATACAACTTTTGTGATCTTGAGGCAACTCTCCAAGCCATGGTATCCTAACAATCAGTAACCCAGCAGCACAATTCTGGGGAGAAAATCAGAACTCCTGGGCAAAAGGGGAAGTGAGATTTGAAACATGAACAGGTGGAATAGGTCCTGGTCCCAAAGGAGCCAGGAGCTTTCTGAGTCAGACACCAAAGGCCCCAAGGATCAGGGCTCCTAGAGAAGTAGCAGGGATAGCCACTGCCACCACTGAGTATGAGCCCAGACAATGCTGGCTACCATCCCAAGGTGATCCAGGCCCAGACACAAACACCATCCATACACAGTTCCCCAGCACCTGGCCAGAGTACACACTCTGTCTGGAAAAGGAGTGGGCTGACAGTCCCAGCCATGGCACTCAAGTGCCGCCTGAGTAGAAGAGGGGAATTTGACTGGGATGGTGGAAGCCTGCAAAAAAGAAACCACACTAACCAGTCACTAAAGGGGGGATGGGAAGAAAAATGACCCCTGGTCTGGGCAAGCAGCTCTTCATCTCCAGCTGGCCTTGTGTGGAATGAACTCTGGGGCTCTGGACCTGGGGGAGAAGTGGCACTCAGTAATGCCAAAAGAGTATTGTCCCCTGGGAAGGTCAATGTCCCAAGGATACCGGGACACAAAAAAAGATGCATCCTTAGATCTAGCCTCAGCTCTTGAAGAAAGAAAACAGTCCCCAAAGTGATGCATTCATCTTTAAACAGTTCACAGAGGCACAAAAAAATGTCTCCTTTAGAGGAGAAAGCTTAAGGACAGAGAGACAGATATATTGGCTTGGGGTCACACAGTAAGTGGGTGCCAGAAAGAAACTGGGCCTCTTGTCCTTCAGTGTGCCATTTCTAGTGCCAATGGCTTCTTATGAGTCTAAAGTAGGGCCAAGAAGGGGCTCTCCTCTAATTTGGGATGGTGCCAGCTTGGTTAGCCAGGTCCTCTGACCTTGAATGAAGCATTTGTACCGAGAAAAATGGGTCTATCTGGGCCAAACTCTCTCCCTTGCTGCGACCTCCCAAAGTCATTTATCTGGCAAAAGCCCGGTGGGGTGGAGTGGGGAAGTCCAGGAAAATTACTGAGAACACAAGTGTAACAGATGCACCCAGCTGTTGTAGCTGGGGAGCACAGATAAGGGTGAAGTGCCAAAGGCTCCAAAGGAGATGCATGCAAAGCCTTGGTTGATAGAGGAAGTTAGAGTGAGGACCTGAGGTCCCTGGGATGCTAGTGCTGGCTCTGAGGATGGCGTGCATTGGCCTGGGACACTCAGTGAGCATGTAAGAGGGTTCTCAGGAACTAGCTTTTAGGTGGGGGGTTCCCCTTAGGACATCCCCCAGCCTGGCAGAGTAGTGGTGAGATTTTCTTCTGTTCTTGCCTGACGTCCAGCTGAAACAGAACCTACACCATGGAACCTGTGTTGACTAGTTAACTACTAATACTGCTAACACCCCAGCCACAGTAGCAGCCATCTGGGCCAAGGACTTCCCCTAGAGGCACTGTGGTTCAGTAGAAAAAAATCACCAGATCAAGCCTACTAATCAGCTGTTGGACCTAGGATAAAACAACATCTCTATGCTTTGGCTTTCTCATATATAAGATGCGAGTACTGGACAAGATGTCTTCCAATTTTTTTTTCCAGTTCTAAAACTGAGAATTTATTAGGAGTTCAAACTTCATTTCTCCCAGTACAATGGCTGAGAATGAGCTGTCATCACCACCCTCCGGGATTTCTCTCATTTTTCCCAATGGGCTAGCACTTATGTACTTTGTGTCTGTTCACACCACGGCCCCTGTGAAACCTTTCCAGCAACTGGCTTAGCTGCCTAGTCTGCTCCCTCTCCTAGGAAACGTATTTTAGACTCCTCCCTCCTGCAAGTCTGAACTTTAGGTCTCAGGCAGAGGTGGGCAAGCATAACGGGCTCTTAGAGCAGCAGCTCTGGCATAGTTGGTGCTGGAAGAGAAATTGGGGAAAGCAGATGGATCTCCCAATGTTTTCAAACCCAGAGAGGCTCAGGGACTCTCTAGACCTGAAACAGGATTGAGCTAGCATTTCATGATCTGGTCCAGCTGCATTCTCAGCTCCAGCAGAGTATTTCTGGCATCCTTGATCATGCTGGATTTTTATGGAGGAGGAGACTAAGGTCTACAGAGGTGAACATATTGCCCAGGTTAGTCAAGTCAACAATTAATGGCAGAGTGGGGATGAGAATCTAGGCAGCCCCGGTCCAATATTTTTTCTACTTTTCCAGCCCCAAGCAGAAGATTCTGAAAGGACCCCTGGACTTCCAGCCCAACATAGGGTCTATTTAAAGAAGCTGAAGACAGTCAAACTCCCGGGGATGGAGCCTGGTCCTGAGAAAGGTGGGGCAAAGTTTGGGACAGTTCTAGGAAAGATATCCACACCTGGAGGCCCTTCCTGTCCTTTCTCAGCCTTTGGAGGGAGAAAGGGCAGCAGAGGCCTGCAAAAGGAAGAGATGAAAGCCCCTTAACTCATTCTCTCTGAGGTAAGGGAGAGGGAAGGTTTGGGTTTCCCTCCTTCCTCTTTTTTCTTTGCCAGCAGGGCCTCCCAGACCCCAGGCCTGAAAAATCCCCAATCATAAGTGTATCAGTGGGACTGCCTTGGGCCACCAGGAAAACCCGCTCCTGCCGCTCAAAACCACCTTTTTGGCCTGACACAGACCCTCATCCGATGCCGAGAGGAGAATACCCAGAAGTCTGCACTGAATCCCCTGCATATCCTCCACCCCAACACCCTCAGCAGACAAGGAGCCACTGTGGTGTCTCTGCCTAGGGTAAATTACCCCAAAGTACGGTCTTCTCAGAAAACTCGGCAGTGCCGCTCACCACGTTCGCCTTGAACCGGGCATCCGGGGACGACCTCTGCTCAGCGCGGGCAGCCCACTCAACCCTCCAGGGGGTGCCCTGCAGCCCAGGTGCCCCCCACGACCCCCAAGCCTCACCCAGAAGAGCATGTTGAAGAAGAACAGCAGGTATTTCACCAGCGGACTGACGAAGGAGAAGTCCTCCCCGTAGGCGGCCGGCGCCCCGGGTCTCCGGGCCATGGTCCAGCCGCCGCCGCCCCCGGGGGCCTATCTCCCAGCTGCGGCCGGCCCACCTGAGCGCTCCGCGCCCGGAGGCATGAGCCGTGCCACGGCCGGAGCCCGAGCGGCGGGTGAACTGCGCTGCGGCGGGAGATGCCCGCGCCGTGCCTCCGGGAGAAGCGCGGGCAGGGGAACGGCGCCGCTACTGGAGCCTCCAGGAGTCGCGGGAGCTGCCGCGGGCAGCGTGAGCGGCAGAGACGGCTGTGGCTGGAGGACTAGCCCGGCCCGCCGGGCTCCCAGGAAACCGGGCCCGCCCTCGACCTCCCATTGGCTCGTCTGCCGAAGCCTGATTTCTCATTAGTCGATCTCTGATGTCACTAAGTATCCAACCATCCCTCTTTTCCAAGAGAGGGGGGAGACACCTGTTCTGTGAGGCACAACTTGTTAAAGGGTCAGCGGTTCTACCTCCTCCCCCGAGAAGGAAAGCATCCAGGCTGCAGCTACTCAAGGGAAAAAGGATGAGGAGGAATGCACACTGCATCACGCACCCACGTCCTCTACCCAGTTGCTGTGCACGTATGCAAACACACATACATTAAAATCAACAAGTACTTACTCTGTATGTTGAGCAGTGCGCTGAAAGCTGTGGGAATGCAAGAGAACAGACATATCCCTGAGTGTGTGTGTGTGTGTCGGTGGGGGGGGAATGACAATAAAATCAGAAAGCTAAAACTAACCTACACATAACAATTGAGAATATTTGAGTAGCTGCAATCCTGTTTAACAACTATATATTTTAAATGCTTATTTCAAAAACACTGTAACCCAATAGTAGAAATTTGGAAACATCACCAAGAATCCTGCCATCCTAATTCATTACTGTTTCAGTCCCCACCTCCCTATTTAAGTCTTGATCTACATGAAGGCAGAGTTTTTAACACGCTTATCCGACCCGCACAGGTCGAGAGCAGTGCAGGTGATGGGCACTGTGCTGCCTACGTAACACAAACATGAATGCTGTAGACTGAATGTTTGAGTCGGTTCTCTCCCCAAATTCATATGTTGAAATCCTAAACCCCAAGGTGATGGTGTTAGGAGATGGAGCCTTTGGGAGACGCCTAAATCATAAGAATGGAGCCTTTATGAATGGCATTAGTACCCCTATAAAAGAGACCCCAGAGAGCTAGCTCCCTCACCCTGTCTGCCCTGTGAAGACACAGCGAAAAGACAGCTGCCTATGAACCAGGAAGTGGGTTCTCACCAGACACTAAATCTGTGGGTGCCTTGATCTTCGACTTCCCAGCCTTCAGAACTGTTGAGAAATACATTTCTGTTGTTAGCTACTCGGTTTATGGCATTTTTGTTATAGCCTGAACGGACTAAAACAATGATTTCAACCTCATCAGCTGCATGACTTGGTCAAACTACCTAATCTCCTTGAGCCTCATTTTCTTTAACGTTAAATGCGGAGGGTGCTAGCCTAACAACATTGATGTGAGGATTAAATGAGATAATGCATGCAAGTCACTTAGCACAGGTTGGCACCTAGAAGAGCTCACTCAAAGCAGTATTTCATTTGAACAGAATTTACAATCCAGTCAGGAAGTATGATAACTGCACAAATAACTATAAGACATTTGGTGGAGAGTTAGTAAAGATATCATGGTAAGTGAAATTAGGAGAGGATAAGATTTAGAATAGCAGAGATGGAGGGGAAGGGTAGTCCAGGTGGGCAATAGGTGAACCGGAGCCTGGAGATGCAAAAGCACACTGTGTGTTTAGTGAAAAATAAGCAGACTGGTTTGGCTGGAGCATAGGGTACGCTGAGTATAGCAGTGGAAGTTTACGTTGACTGATGCCCATTCATGCTGAACTGAGTTAAGATCTTGGAAATACTTGAATATCTGATTGGGGAGTTAGTGTTTAATTGATTTGGGAATAAGTATTTGGAAGAGGGAATAATGTAAGATCCGCTTTTTTTTTTTTTTTTTTCAGTTAGAGTGAGAAAGAGACTGCAGAGAGGAAGGTTTGTTAGAAGATCACTGTTAATAGTCTAGATAATCAGAAATTAGGATCTGATTTAGGGGTAATGGACAGAACTGATGGGAAAGGATAGAAGTGAAGCCACAGGGAAGATAGAATCTCTAAGGCTAGGCTATGGTGGGGTATAGGGGTGATAGGAGCACCAGGGGTAGGGGTCAAAAAAGTGAGTCAAGGCCAGGTTACTGGAAGACTGGCCATTAACAGGTCAAGGTGACCGCCTGGAAATCAGTTTTAGTATGAAGGGAGTGTTGTGGGCAGAAACCATTTTACATGAGGTTAAAGAGTGAATGGGTAAGTGAAGGGTTGATATCCCATTTTCAGATGTTAGAGAGGTGAGGACTGAGAAAAAGACCAAGCTGCTGATTGTTTCTATTAGATGATCGCCCAGAGATCAGTTTTAGTACAGACTGGGCAAGTAGCCGAGTTTATTTTAACCAAAAGAAAAGGAATAATGGGGGACAGAATTAGCAAAATAAATTGGACATCGATCATGGGGGGGGCCTCGAAATTGTTTACAATTTACTCTGTAGACCACTTGAGAATTCTAGTGAGTCCCAGGTGTGAAGAAGCCATTAGTCCACAATGCCTGTAGGACAGTGGCTGTGTCTCCCTGGCATACAGCAGAGCGTTCCTTGTGGAATGCTCAGAATGTATTCATTGTTGAAAACGTGGCTTTATTGAAGGAGTTTTGGTTGGATACTAACATGCTAAAATCTCCTTTGGGAAGGTTGAGAAAATTTGTTGGTAATGGTGGTGAGTAGAATAAGAATTGAAAGAGGGCTAGCTGAATGAGTTGGAGGAATTGAAGTAGGCTTTATAAAGGAGGTAGGGCTTGGCTAAATGAAAGGGGGAAACAGCGTAAGCAAAGATGAGGAGTCAGGAATGAGTTGAGGATGGCATGATGACTACTAAGGAGATTGTACTTTGGGGTGCTTTAAGAAATGAGATTCCAAAAGATAGGGTCCAGAATGGTTTAGGGGGTCTAAAATTGGTCAGTTATATCTTGTTACATAGTAAATGACCTCTGATCATACATGAACTCAAGATTTGCGGTTTTAAAAATTGTCTACCTATGTTTTTCATGTAAGAAGAACTTTTAGTACAATAAGAAGGATAAAACTGGATAAGATTATTCTGAGCCTAAGAAGAATTAATAACTCAAGAATGCCTAAACAAAGGGAATATTAAATCGGATTTATTTTGGATTGTGTTCCTTTCAAATTTATTAGACAATTGAAATATGACTGAGTACAACTGCATATATGAAATGGGAATATGATTGGCAGTGTTAGCAATTTTAGTTAAAACAAATTTAATGAAGAAAGCATAACATTTTCTGAAGACCACATAGGAAATTGTATACTCTTATTGAAGCTTGACAGTTTATCCCCCTTTCAGGAGGTTGGGCCCTCCTTGATTACATATTTAGGTTAAGGTGCAACCCAGACACACCTGTCCCCTTCACAAAGTGTTCACACATGGTCTACCAGCAATTTCTACTAGTATCTATCGGCCAGAACTGGGTGACATTGCCACCTTCGCTGCAAAGGGTCTAGGAATACACTATTATTAACTAATGTACTACTTCCCCAAGGTGGGGGGAAAACAAAGCTCTGTTTTTAAGAAAGAAAGGGAGGGAGTTCCCTGGTGGTCCAGTGGTTAGGACTCGGCACTTTCACTGCTGTGGCCCAGATTCAATCCCAGGTCAGGGAATTAAGATCCTGCAAGCCACCATCCGGTGTGGCCAAAAAAAAAAGAAAAAAAAAAAAAAGCAGGGAATTAAGATCCTGCAAGCCACCATGCGGTGTGGCCAAAAAAAAAGAAAAAAAAAAAAAAGAAGGAAAGAAGGGGAGAAAGAATATGGGGAGAAAACTAGAAAAATATCTGTCAAAAGTGTTTATTGTGTGTTCAAATGTCTATTAGCATATGTATGGTTTTTTTTTGTTTTTTTGTTTTTTGTGTGTGGTACGCAGGCCTCCCTCTGTTGTGGCCTCTCCCGTTGCGGAGCACAGGCTCCGGACGCGCAGGCTCAGCGGCCATGGCTCACGGGCCCAGCCGCTCCGCGGCCTGTGGGATCCTCCCAGACCGGGGTGCGAACCCGGTTCCCCTGCATCGGCAGGCGGACGCGCAACCACTGCGCCACCAGGGAAGCCCCATATGTATGTATTAATTTGGATGTTTGCGTGAGCCTAATGTGTGAGTTAAGGTCAACAGAATCGGTTAATAAATTCACCCAGTAAATATTTGTTTCTTGGCAAAAAAAAGCATGTGAAGATGAACGAGCCACTATTACGGCCCTTGAGGAGCTCACAATCTAGCTGGGGAATCAGGCATGTGTGTAACTCTAAATGGAACCTTTGGATCATCTACCCCACGCCCAGTTACCCTCAAGTGCTCCATCTCATCTGTAGAGGTGGCAGTCATTTTGTACCAAGTGATCTTGTCCACCCACCATCCACTCTACCCAGACACTCCTGACATCTAAGCTGGGTCAACCAATTCCTTTCCAGTCAAAACAGAGGGATAGTCACTCTCTCCTTGTGTGGCTAAAACTCTAACAGGTAAACTCAGTAGCTGAGGGACAGCCATGTTTTTCCATAAGGACCAGAGAGCAAAAGAGAATTGATCTTCAGCAGGTGAATGAATCACCTTTGGACAAGAGCAGAGAGATGGTTGTATGATTCCCTTCCTCAGGCCCAGTTGCCTGCTTGCCCTTGGGTCCTAGGAGTTACTTTGTTATTTTTAAAATCGATTTTCTATTAAGCCAGTCTCTTTTTTTTAATTTTTAAATTTTTTAGCGGCACAGCGCAGCTTATGGGGTCTTAGGTCCCCCACCAAGGATGGAACCTGGGTCCTGGCAGTGAAAGCACCAAGTCCTAACCACTGGACTGCCAGGGAATTCCCTTTATTAAGCTAGTTTAAGTTACCCTTTCTTTCAACCAAATAATCCTTATTAACACACCAGAAAACTATAGGATGCACTGAATGGACAGCTTAGGACAGATCAAATGGATCATGACAAAGCATTCAATCTTTACTAAGGCCCAGTAGCAAGTCAGAGCTGTTTCTTAAAAGGAGAGTCGTTATCTGCAGAGGATAGCACAGCTTGGCTCCAAAATCCTAAAGGTCTTTGCTGTGTTTTGCCTATAGGGATCTGCCAAAGGCTTCATGCGGTATTTCTATCTGCCCACGGACACTTCCAACACCATCATAGTTGCTAGATCTTATGACAAGTAGCAGAGCAGCTTGCATGGCAGCCCGGACCTACTGCAGAGCCTTCTCTTGTTCTGAGCGCCACTCAACACTAACAGCTTTTTTAGGTCACTCAATAAATGGGCCAGAGTAGCACTCTCAAATGAGGTATATGTTGCCTCCAAAATCTAAAGAGGTACACTAGGCATTGTGTCATTCTTGGAGATAAGAGGGACCAGGTGAGACAACCTGTTCATTATCTTGAAAGTGTTATCTCAAATGCTCCAAACCACTAGAGCCCCAGAAATTTTACTTTGGAGGGCTCCAGAATTTTTGTTGGATTTATTTCCAACCCTTTGGCACACATGTATATTACCAATATGTCTACGTATTGGGTCCAACTAACATGATATCATTAATGTAATGGGCCTGCATGATGTTCTGTGGAATGAAAAGGTGATCAAGGTCCCTGCAGTCTAGATCATGACATAGTGCCGGACAACTCATACAGCCCTGAGGTAGGACAGTGAAGGTGTATACTGGTCCTGTTGCCTGACAACACACTGCTTCTGATGGCTTTTACTAACAGGCATAGAGGAAAAAGCATTCACCAGGGCAGTAGCTGTCTAGCAGGTGCAGGGGATCAGTTGATTTGCTTCAGCAAAGAAACCGCAGCTGGAACAGCAGCCACAATTAAAGTCACCACATGATTAAGTTTACATGAAACTACTTCCATTCTCCAAGATTCACTTGTCTTCATAGGCCAAATAAGCAAGTTGAATGGGGATATATCAGGACACTAATACATACATAAGACATTGCACTGCTCAAGTCTTTGATAGTGGCACTAATCTTAGGGATGTGGTGTTGCTTTTGTTTACTATATTGGTAGGTAGAAGTAATTCTAAAAGCTTCCACTTGGCCTTTCCTACCATAATTAGCCCTTACTCCATGAATTAAGAAACCAATGTGGGGATTCTGCCAGTTGCTAAGGGTGCCTCTGACAACTTCACATTCGAGAACTGGGAAAATAACCAGAGGGTAGTTGTGGGAACTCACCGGGCCCACCGAGAGATAAACCAGAGGCAGAACTCTTTTGATCGCTTGAAAACCATAAGCCCATATCCTGACTATTGGACCACAGTGACACTTTGGGTCTTCAGGAATTAGTATCAGTCAGAGCCAGTGTCCAGTTTTCCCTAAGACATGTATTTCCCCTTTCCCAATATACAGTCATCCAGGAAAATGGCTGCAGTTCCTATTAGAGAAGGCTAGGAAGAAAATTTACAGTAAAAAAATTTTGATTGTGTAACAGGTTCCTTTTTCAAAAGGATCTGGATTCCCCTTCATGCAAGGGGTTCTGGGTTTATGAACTTGTTTCAGTCTGGGAATTGGTTGAAGGGCTTAGATTCTCTATTGTGGTCATTCACGTCAGAATTCTGTTCACCAGATCCAAAGCTTTCCCACTTGCACAAATAAAGTAGACTAGTAGGCTGCCCACCAATTTCAGTTCTAGGAACACTATGATCAACTGGCCAACGCCAAGGATCTCTGAGGGTCAGACTCTTCTGATTATTACTTTGGTTCTGCTGTCCATTACAGCAACCACATTATCTTTGACAATTAGGTGCTGCCAACTGGCCCTTGCCACCCTGGGGATCCCATCATGTCCACTGAATTCAGGGAATCCAGTTTAGTGACAACCTGGCCTACAGAGAAGAGCCACCATAGAGTTCTTTTTTTTTTTTTAATTTATTTTATTTTTGGCTGCATTGGTCTTCGCTGCTGTGCGAGGGCTTTCTCTAGTGGCAGTGAGCGGGGGCCACTCTTCGTTGCGGTGCACGGGCTTCTCATTGCGGTGGCTTCTCTTGTTGTGAAGCACTGGCTCTAGGCGCACGGGCTTCAGTAGTTGTGGCACACGGGCTCTGTAGTTGTGGCTCACAGGCTCTAGAGCTCAGGCTCAGTAGTTGTGGCACATGCACTTAGTTGCTCTGCAGCATGTGGGATCTTCCCGGACCAGGGCTCGAACCCATGTCCCCTGCACTGGCAGGCGGATTCTTAACCACTGCACCACCAGGGACATCCCCACAATAGAGTTCTTTAAGGAAGCTGGACCTCTCCATACAGATATATTTCTCATTGTCCGGAAGGACACAGTCAAGGGTAGGTGAGCACACCTTACATGATAAATCTACTTTAGCCTTCCAATTTTCCCTAAGCCTTTGGAAACTTTCCTCTACAGCTGTGGTTCTCAACTGGGGGCAATTTTGCCCCCAAGAGACATTTGGCAATGTCTGGAGACAATTTTGGTTGTCACAACTAGGAGGATGCTACTGGTATCTAGTGGATAGGGACCAGGAATACTGCTAAACAGGGCCAGGACTCGGATGAAGTCAATGATGCCCCCAGGGCACAGAACTAGCTGCTTCCCTCACTTCACCCTGGTCTTGGCTCTGCTCCTACACATCCTACGATGTACGGGGCAGCCCTCCACGAAACAGAATTACTCAGCCCAAAATGTTAATACTGCTAAGGTCGAGAAGCCCTGCTCTATAGTATGCTAAGAAAAACTCATTCAGTCTAGGCCATCTTTAGGTCCAGATTTCAGTTAAGTAACCAAACAAACTACAAGAGCCATTTCCAGCATCTTGAGCTAACATATTAAATCAGAATCTCTACTTAGGGAGCCCATATCAATAAGTTTGGCCTGGTTCAAATTTATATTTCTTTCACCCTGATCCCATACTCTTGGAATTTATTCCTACATGTATTTCCTGGGTTGATATAAATTGGTAAATCCACCCAAGAGGCTCTGGGTCTGTGAACTTTCTCCAGTTTGGGAATTGGTTGATATAAATTGGTAAAATAATGTAATTCTTTAGTATATATCTCACTTCTTCAGGTTATTCTCTCTACCTCATCCTCTGGGACATAATGTAACTTCTTTTAAAAAAATTTATTTAATTATATATATATTTTTGGCTGCGTTGGGTCTTCGTTGCTGCACACGGGCTTTTCTCTAGTTGCGGCGAGCAGGGGATAGTCTTCATTGCGGTGCGCGGGCTTTTCTTTGCTGTGGCTTCTCTTGTTGCAGAGCACTGGCTCTAGGCGCACGGGCTTCAGTAGTTGTGGCACACGGGCTCTGTAGTTGTGGCTCACAGGCTCTAGAGCTCAGGCTCAGTAGTTGTGCTCACGGGCTTAGTTGCTCCACGGCATGTGAGATCCTCCCGGGCCAGGGATGGAACCCGTGATCCCTGCACTGACAGGTGGATCCTTAACCCCTGCGCCACTGGGGAAGCCCAACATGCCGTAACTTAAATCTTATAGGTCTACAAGCAGTGAGAATTAATGGGGATGGGTCTTAGGAGGACCTGCAGTCCTTGCAAGGAGAAGGCCATTATGAGTTCCTCAAGCAAGGGGAGTCTGTCACAAATTCTTAATGGAACGATATAGAAAAAATAAATTAAAATATTGAAGTATAATTGAACTTTGCATTTCAAGTGTTATCAGTTCTTTCCAGGTTTGATTTCATTACATTAAAACAGATGGCATTTGTCTCTTTTTGAAAGAGAGGTTGGATATAAATTGGGTTTCATAGACTACATTCATCATTCATTCTATTTTGAAATCCATGTATTTGTGACAGCAATTGCTCAGGTGGAGATCACCGCTGGCAGTTTTGACTACTATTAGTCTTAGATTTTCTGTCACCTTGATTAAAGGAGAGTTGTCATTCACCTTTTCAAGGAGATGTATGCGTAATAGGATACTGTACTTTTTGTGGGTACTCACCATGGATAAAAATCTGTGATAATAGGTTTAAACTATTTGACCTGTGAAAAGATTTGCATCCTTGTATCCAGAATGAAGTTATGCTTATAGGAGTGCTCAGACACAGTATAGCAAACATGCTGTGGGCACTCATTATACATCAAACATTGTGCTGAGTGCTGGGGTACAAATATGAAAAAAATACAGCCTTAGGCAAAATTTTAGGAGCACACAATCTAGCTGCAAACGCAGCTAACTTGTTCAGATTTGAAACAGAATTTGGCTCTGCTTTACCAATGATTACAGAAAATAAATTTGTAAAGAATCAAGATAATTCTGGAAACAACATTCTAACACCTCTTTCAAAAGAAAAAAAAATACTTCAAACTGCTACACAATTAAGACACATTCATTATAAAAAAATACAAACAATAAAAAAGAAGAAAATAAAAATCATCCGTAAGCCCACTGTCTTCCAGAGTTTTC
This sequence comes from Physeter macrocephalus, assembly GCF_002837175.3. NCBI lineage: Eukaryota > Metazoa > Chordata > Mammalia > Artiodactyla > Physeteridae > Physeter > Physeter macrocephalus. The sequence continues at coordinate 23,610,243 of NC_041218.1, forward strand.
TCTGGGCACGTGCATGCACATAACACAAACAGACATTTTTCACAAAAGTAAGTCTGATATTTAATGTTTTCCAGAGACCCAGACAACATCAGGAGAATATCTAGAATTTTTAAAGAACAGGGGAAAGAATTCTGTAATTGCCTTTTGAACTGTCCCCTGGTAATCCTGCTAATTTTACTTATATAGCTATTTTGAGGTTAATTCTTGGTGAGTGCTAAAATGGTTTATGTGGAATTTGGTATGTTTGTCACAGCATTTTGCCTGGTGGTTTGAAAGAGAGGTGGAATCTGAAAACCAAGGGAAAAGGAAAAGTAAAGTGACCTTAAAACAATCTTGAATTTATGCTAAGAAGCAGCAAAGGCAAAGAAACCATTCATAAAAACTTGGTTAAAAATTAAAAAGTGGTCAAGTTTCCCTGGGGCTGAGGGGATTCCCTGGGTATGGGACTTAGTGCTAAAATCAGGATGGTCCAGGGCAAACTGGGATGATGGGTCATCCTAGACAGAGCCTGGAGTGTAACAGAATCTGTGCTGTACACACTTATTACAGTCTAAAATCTGAAAAGTTCTGGATTCTGAAACCCATTTGTCCCTAAGGATTTGGGATGAGGGACTGTGGATCTAGGTGTGTATAGACTCTCTCCAGAAGAAGACACAAGCAATCAGGCAAAACCACGCTCCCCCCGCACACACACACACAAGGAAGTAAACAAGCTGGAGGGAAGGGGTAGAAGGAAGAGTTTTCACTGCACATCCTTTTGCATCTTTTGGCTATGAATCATGAGACTGAATTTCCTATGTATAAAATAAATATAGTAAATTATTGAAAAAAAAGGGGTCAGCATTTGCTACAGTTAAGCTTTCTGGTTATTTATCAAATCAGTGGTTTCTAGTACGGCTTGCTCATTTACTCTTTGGCTGTGCCTATAATATTCTTTCTATACATATCACTTCACCCTCTAGGAACAGCAGGGAATAGTGTAGGCAGACCAAGCTCTTTGGAAACATACTACTTTAAGAGTTTCCAGAGTGGGGATGTAGGACCAGAATGGTTCAGTCTGAGGAGGGGACCCTCCTTGTGAAGGTAATGGGACTTACCCAGAGGAAAATGACATTTATAACTTACTATGTGCCAGTCACTGTTCTAAGTGCAGCGCGTCTGACAAGTTAAGAAACATAAGATAAATTGATTTTTAAATTGTACGTTATTTAGCTTTTCAAATAATATGTTCAACTTTTTAAAATTCCAAGACATATTTTCAGCGAAATATCTCTAACTTTGAAGCAATGGATACATTTGTTAATGTGAAAAAAAAAAGTTTATTTCATATGTATATGTTACCGAGCCCAAGCTTGCTCTGCTCACCACATGACAGGCCAATAAATCAGGAGACGAGTTGCTGGGGCAAGGAATAACGACTTTAATCGGAAAGCCAGCAGACCAAGAAGATGGCAGACTAGTGCCTCAAAAATACCATCTTCCCTCCGTCTGAATTCAGGCTCCTTTTATACAGAGGAAGGGGAAGGGGCGGGGCCAGTGGGATGCCAACCAATGGCTGAGAGAGACCGCTAAGGATCACTCGCTAACAGCCGTGCCTATTACCTATATATACTGTATATATAATTTTCCCTATATTTCTAGAATTTTTAGACACTCCTTAGTGTATTTATTGTACTTTTTACAGATTAAAATTGAACCTGTTGCTTTAAACTGGGGTTGTGCAAAAGTTGAAGAAAAGGTATTGATGATGTTATTTGAAAAGCTAATAAAATGTTTAAAAACAAATATATCCTATGTTCCTCGATTTTTCAAATACCTTGTACTTTATAATTGTTAATTCATTTAATCCTTTCAATGATGACATGAAGTAGGTGTTATTACCCTTATTTCACAAATGAAGAAATTGAGGCAAAGAGAAGTTGCCTAACTTGCCCAATGTTATAGACGCAGACACAGCCAAGAAGCTGTAGAGTCTGGGTTTAAACCCACCTAGACTACCTCTAGACCCGTGCTCATAACCACTGAACCTTACTGCCTCTTACAGAAAAAGTTCTGAAGAAGTAGTGACTTGGCACTGACTGAGTCCATATAGGAGTCCCGATTCTGAGGAAGGGAAAGGAGGCTGATATTAAATATGTAATATTTCCAGGTTGTGCTGAAATCTTCATATAGCTCACTCATAATTACAAATACATTGCTAATGAAAAATGGTAAAGAAATAATATTCTAATATTTGCATCAACCTCCTCCTCAGCCTCCGTTCCGAATTACTGCCATTTCCTTCAAGAGTTTTAAACAGTATGTTCTAACTTCACCAGGTAAGAAGGAAATGCACTGCTCAGGAAGAGTCCTGCAGAACAGAAAAACTTCCAGACAAGTCCAAACAGTGGTTTGCACATTAGCCTCCCTGGAAAATAGGTGAGTTTTCTTTGTCCCACAGTTTCTTAAATTTTTTAAAAAATTTGAATACATTTAGCTTGGGCTTACCATCTCCAAATAGCCACAGTCTCCACCACTCCTAATTATATATTCAGCCAGCTTCAAAAATTGTATTACCTCTCTAGCCCTAGGAGAGAGAGACAGACTCAGAGAAACAGAGAATCTGTACTGCTAGAGTAATACAGCCAACGAGTAGCCAACAAAGAATGATTCAAAGAATTAGGGGCACGTTGGTAACGGGGATAGAACTAGCTAGAGGTAAGGTTTGCAAGACAGGAACATGTTGTAGGGGAATCTAAAAACTCTAACGTATTGTAGGAATGATAAAAAGATGATCCTAATGAACATGTGAATTGGCAAAAGATCCTGGGAGATTTTGGAGTTATTTCCGAAGCAGACAGACTGTAAACCAGCAAATGAATGGAGAAGTTTCAGGCCCTTTTGTGTTCACTCAAGAAGTCAAAAGCACTGAGGTCTGTTAGAATTCAGTGCAAAATTCCAGTTGTACTCAACTTCCACTGACAGTGTCATCCTTCTAGATCACAGAGAGCGAAGGAGAGACAACATAGAACTCAGAGAGGCAGCACGGAGGACCCTCCGGGCAAAGCTGAAGAGGTGAGACTGTGTGTGCCTTTGGAGGAAGGAAGAGCCAGAGAAATAGGGAGACCTTGAAAACCAGAAGAGATGGTATTGAGAAGGAGCAACGCCCTCAAGGCCTAATGATTCGGGAGTTGGGACTGAGGGGACTGAGGCTGTGGACTGCAGACAAGGCGATAGGGACATTTCCTATCAGGAGCAGCCTTACTCTCATAGAGGGGTAGAGCACTGTTCATTTTTGTGTCTGTTGAGAGGTTCTCCTCCCCTACTTCTGACTCTTACCAGCTTTGCCTGAAATTCCCACTGCTCTCTAATCCGAACATAATCTCATCTTATTTTAGATTAAGGTGTTGAATCGCTTATTAAATGCAAATATTCCTGGGAAGGACACGCAGCCCGATATCTGCACTTCATACCATAGATGTCATACATTAAACAAACAAAGAAACAAGCAATATATATATATTTGGCTCCACTGTGTGGCTTGTGGGATCTTAGTTCCCCAACCAGGGACTGAACCAGGGCCCTTGGCAGTGAGAGCACAGAGTCCTAACCACTGGACCGCCAGGGGATGCCCTGATGTCATACATTTTTGAAAACATTTATTCCGTATACCTTCCATTCAACCATCCAGAAATCAGAGAATGACTGCACTCAGATAGAATCTCTGGAGTTTGAAGTGTGGTCACGCTGACGTGGGGGAGAAACTGTTTTAGACGCTTACGTGAGTAGAACTAAATCCCTGTCCGTTATTTTTCCAAGCCCAGCGTCCATTCCCCCTGCTGGTACAGCATTCTAGATTTCCTCTGGGAAATTACCCTACCCTGCCTCTCAGGCTAAGTGTCTAAGGGGGACATCTACTCTTGGGCCCTGGAGTTGGAGCATATTGACCCTGTTCTGGCCAACATGAACACAGGGGTGGGTGTGATTCAAGTTAGTCCAATCAGAATGAATTTGATGGAGGAGAGGAACATTACGGAAAGAGCTTTCCTCTCTCTTTTGGTGGAACCCCTAGCATTCCAGGTGAACTGCTGCCACCAAGGGCCGCCACACGGATTATAGGTAACACTGAGGGGAGGCAGAGCTGAGAGATGGGGTGCAACGAAGTCCAAGTAACATTGTTTGAGTCCCAAGATCTAACAGTGCCTGAAATTAGCCCTATTCTTAGACTTTTCAATTAGGTGAGTCAATAAATTAATTTGTTTTGCTTAAGTCAGATTGAAATGGATTTCCACTCAGTTTGCAACTGAAAAAGAGTCGCTAGAGAATGAATATCTGTGGCCCACCACCATTCATATGTTGAAACATAATGCCCATTGTGATGGTATTATAAGGTGGGATCTTTGTGAGGTGATTAGGTCACCCGACCTAATCTGGAACCACCCAGAGAGCTAAGCTCCTTGCTTCAGCCCTGGGAGGACACAGGGAGAAAACTGCCATCTAGGAACCGGAAGCAGATTCTCACCAGACACCAAATCTGCTAGGTGCCTTGATCTTGTTTTCCCCTGTGAGAAAGAAATTTCTGTTGTTTGTAAGCTACCCAGTCTGTGGTATTTTGTTACAGCAGCCAAATGGACAAAGACAAGTACTGAGTGGCCCAGCATTCCACCCTGTTGTGTGCTGTGGATATTAAAAACGTTCACCTTTTCTTAGGAATCCATCCCAACTCCACGATCCCAAGGCAGGGGACTTCCCTGGTGGGCGAGTGGTTGAGACTCCACGCTCCCAAGGCAGGGGGGCCGTGTTCAATCCCTGGTCGGGGAACTAGACCCCCGCATGCCACAACTAAAGATCCCGAGTGCCTCAAGTAAGACCCGGTGCATCCAAATACATAAATAAATAAATAACTATTAAAAAAAAAAATCGCCATGATGTAGCCAGATCTAGGATGCCTGTCTTTATAGCTTAGCCATTGACTTCTTTAACTCCGGTAATTGCCTGATGACCTTCTTTCAGCAGCTCCAGCAGAGAGAAGCGCAGCGGGGCTCCTTAAAAGGTAGATTCCAAAGGCTGATTATGCCAACAGCTAACCACAGTTAACTGCGGTAACCAACCAAAGTTGGCCTGGGCAGTCCAGAGACAGATGACCCACCCCTGTACTGAGGGCAGCTTTCCTGCAGTGCTAGACCCCAGAAAGAACCCACCACCAGTTCCTTACTGAGGTGGGAAATAACCCCGAGACGCTTGGCTCTCTAAGTTTGGGACAACCAAGAAATGAGTCAGCTTTCTGTAGAAAACCCTCCTTCCCACAGTCTGTGATTCACAATCTCTACCAGGCCCCCACTCCCACCCCTACACCAGTAAGGGCTATGCATTTCTTTCAAGAGCACGATAATACCTTATATTTGAAAAGCCCTGAAGTGCTGTACCTCTTTCAAAGTACTTGTGCATTCATTATCTCATTAGGATACCAGATTTGCTATTTTTTCCTTTAGATTCATTTTTTTTTTAAACTCAAATCCAGTGGAGAAATTCTGTATGTGGCTTTCAGTGAGCCTTGAGAGGAGAAAATCAGAATTTAATCCAAGAGCAAAGCTTTCCTAGAGCCGCAAATATAATCGTTTTCTCTCATGCCAAAAATAACAAGAGGGCAGAGGCTAGATTCTAGAGGAAAGAACACCGAGTGGGAGTTGAACTGGGTTCTAGTTCCAAGTCTGCCACTAAGAAGCTGTGTGACTTAAACAAGCCCCTTAATCTCTCTCACCATTTGTAAAATGGTGGCATTGAGCCTTTCTGGGGAGGTTGGCCTTGATATTTCTTGAAGGCTCTGAGTGTATATAGCTCTTGGGGAATAGAAGAGCCTAAAGGGACTAATTTATAAGCAAGTTGGCACATTTTAATAAGGCCAGCTGCTCTTCTGGGATGTGAAGAAGAAAGGCCCTATCCAAGGTGCTAAGACCCATAGCACAGTAAGACATAGAGCTGACAGGGCTGAGTCCCCAGAGACCCCCAAGGCCTCCCTCGCAACAGCCTCTGATGGTGGTGGTTGGTTGGTGGTGGTTAGTTGGTTAAATAAAGGGTGAGCACCTGACTACCACTCACAAAGTGCTGGCCTCCTGATTGATCAGGAAACCCTGTGGCCTGTGGAGCCACAGAGGTCAGTATGATTCTTAAAACAGAAAGGAAGTGGAGCCCTGTTATTTTCCTAGAGACGTGGCCTGTGTAGGGCTTGGCCGGCCAGGGTGGTAGGCCCTACTTGGCAAACAGAGACCAGCCCAAGAATTTTTCTTGCTGAGTTCAACCTTCTCTTTACAACCCTTTCCTCCAGCAAACACTACTCTGCCCAGAGGGGAGGTGAATGGATCCCTCACCCCCGTGGGCCCTGCGATATGACTCTGCTCTCCGGTATATCCTGGCTCATCCTTCCTTTTCCAATGACGGCTTTGAGAGACTGGGATGTCAGTGATTTATCTCCCCCGTGCCTGAATTATGCGTCCTTTGAGAGCAAGGACTGCAGTACATCAGAGTGCTTCCTCCATTACTCGGCCGGCTTTGGCTCTAAGCCTGCGTGTCCCCCACCCCCAGCAAAAAGACAAAACGAGACAAACAGCTACCACCACCACAAACAACAGCAAAACCCCTAACCATCCCACTCTGTATCTCGTCCTCAGGAAAATTTTCTTTGTTCCCAAACTAATTTTCAAGCTAAAGTGCTGATAGCGGCTAAGGCTTATTACTTACCCACTCCCTGTCACTGCTCCAAATACGTATTTGCATTTTAACAGGGACATTGGATCCAATTTGTCAGGAACAATCCCATTAAAGGAACAACTTGTTTCAGGGTCCAGCATCAGACCTATGATGGGAGATATATTTGTCCTTGAGGAAGGGCGTTTTCAGTCCTTCCAATTACCGAAAGGAGGTTGGGTACTGTGAGGTCAGAGCTGTTGGAGGGCAGCCTGGTCAGTCAGGACTTGCCCTGAGCCAGCAGTGTCATCCTATACATAATCAGACCTGCAATTTTAATACCCAGAACAAAATCTGCCACATTGCCTTTGCCAGCCTCCCTGCATTTCATAATGTTATTTTGTTTTTTCTGGGATCTTCCGTCTTTCTCGTTAAATCCTGGCCCAGCCTCAGATGCCCCTGGCTCTGTATGGGCTGTACTTCTTGATGCTGGGATGTGGAATCTTGGCATCCTCTGAGAACTCATCAGATTCCTCTCCCCTGTGCCCCTCCACACACCAATCCTATGCCCTTTATAGGCTCTCCTGCTCCCCTAATCCCAGGACATCATGGCCTGAGTTTAAAAACGGGACCAGAGAAAGGGACCAGTATCCCATTAAGTAAAACCAAATTTGTATTAATCCCAGGAGACCAGCTGAGTTGCCAGAGCTTCCAGTTCTGCATTACAAAGGGACAACTTTCTATCCCAGTTGTTTGCCCACTCTGAGTTTTGGTTCAAGGCCAGTACTCTCTGCCACTCACCTCTGTCCCACCCCACTCCCCATAACAAGGTTGAGAATGTCCCTGTGAACAGGAGCTGGCCAGTTCCCTCAACTTGGAAGTCAGCTTGATTCTTTGAGGGGAAGGGTTAGAAGGGTCAGACCCAGCTCGGGGACATCCTTAAGTGATCAGATGCTCTGAGTTTTGCTGGCCTGTTTTGGTGTTAATATACAAACATAGGCAAACTATGAAGGAGTTTGCACTGATGTATAAAATATGGTGGCTAAGCTAAAGTAATAATGCAAATAAACAAATATAAGGAAGGTTAAAATGTCTCTTAAGTTTAGAATTCTAAAATAACACAGAGTCCTATGGGAAAACCAATACCACCCCATCCACTGTCCTTTCCCACTTCCACAGCCTGGGGGGTGAGTCTTGGAGCCAAGGAGAAGGGAAAGAGCCAGCTCTCTCCCAGTCCTTGATTCATCCTGCCTGGATCTGCATGGCCCATGCCTAAACTCGCTGGTTAGAAATGTGGTCACTTCAGTTATCTCCTGTCCATTCATCTTGCCCTCTCTTCTTCCTGATGTTGATTTAGTGGACGACACAGTAAAAGCCATGGTGAGCCCTCTGGAGAGGAGAAGCACCGCAGATCATTGTTAGGTCACAATGTAGAGAATAGTGATTAGCCTCATTAATGATTAGTGATGAAGAAACTTATGGGGTCCATGTAAAAGGAGATATTACTGAAAAGAAAGGAGAAAGAGGAAAGGCTAGGGCTGAGGCTGAAGGAAAGCTACCAACCAGTGAAGTGCAATCATCCCCTGAGAAAGGTCATCCCTCAGCTGTGTCTGTGGTTGAAGTAGATTCTTGCACCTGGGTGGATCCAGGCAGACCTTGCCCAGCAATAAAACTGGAGCAGCCAAACAGACTTTCTTCCTAACCCCACTTATTTTATACGAAAGGAGCTTTATCATCATCTCTAGGCTTCCAAACCCTCACCACTCTTTCCCAGCTTATTATCCCAGAACCAGCCTTGGGCTGACACGGGCTATGGAAAAGATTCTTCTCTCAGTTCTTTGACTCACACGCTTGCCAGCAACAGTCTATGACTGCCAGCACCAAAAGGGTAGAGTGACTCTGGGTCAGCTTTGCTTCATGCAAAAATAAAATATAGAAATCCAGATTTTTGGGCTTCCCTGGTGGCGCAGTGGTTGAGAGTCTGCCTGCCGATGCAGGGGACACGGGTTCGTGCCCCGGTCCGGGAGGATCCCATGTGCCGCGGAGCAGCTAGGCCCGTGAGCCTGCGCGTCCAGAGCCTGCGCTCCACAGCGGGAGAGGCCACAGCAGTGAGAGGCCCGCATACCGCAAAAAAAAAAAAAAGAAATCCAGATTTTTTCCGCAAATGATTAATTTGGGAGGTGATTATGTGTTTGTTATTATTTATTTACAAAAGCAAATAAATGCTTTGAAGTGTGTCTTCAAAGAAACACTCTGAAGTGTTTCTTCAGCTTTTCTATGGTTCTGGTTTTTTTGGTTGTTGTTGTTGTTTTTCTTTCCTTTTATTGAAGTATAGTTGATTTACAATGTTATGTTCATTTCTTCTGTACAGCAACATGACTCAGTTATACATATATATTCTTTTTCATATTCTCTTCCATTATGATTTATCACGGGATATTGAATACAGTTCCCTGTGTGGTTCTGTTTGTTTTTTTTAAAGATTATCATTGGTATAAAATTATATAATCACTTTACAAAAAACCTGGGAAAAAATTGAAAAAAGGAAACAATCCTACATGACCCCCCATCCTCTTAATGCATCTATCACATGCTAGCATTTAGAGATTTTCTTTCTTATCTTTTCTCCTATACACATTTTCCCTTCTAAACACTAAAAGGATTGTTTTGTTTTAAATTTGAAAAAAAAAGTACTTCAGGTACATGATAAAAAATGTAAAGTAAAAAGTAACAATCTCCTCCAGCGTTATCCCCAGTGACCACTGTCAACTCTTATATATCTTTTCAGAAAACAGCTTTTTATATAGAGTGCGTGGCTGGGTTGGCATGTGCTGTGCGGGGCTAGGGGTAAGCAGTAGATTTGCTCCTATTTGGAGTATGGACACCTGAACCATGTGAGCAGCCCCTCTTTAGTGTCAGAATTATAATACGTAAGATTTGAGAGCTGCAAGGGATGGTGTTTCTGGACATGTAACTAAAATAAGAGACAAAAAGAACTGTAGAGAGAGCCCGGGTGCTATTAGGAATTCTGGATGTAGTTCTTTCTGAGGTTGATCCATGACCCTGGCCTTTCTATTATTTAATTGTTTGACCTTTCTCAAAGTTCATGACCAATAAATTTCCTGTCTGCTAAAATTTATTGGAATTGGGTAGATGTCATGTGTCAACAAATTAGCAATTCATAGTAAGCATTTTTCTTTCTCTGTACAATATTCATGTCCATAACTTTTCTTCCAGTTTTATTGAGATATAATTGACATACAGCATTGTATCAGTTTAAGGTGTACAACAGAATAATTTGACTTGCATACATGATGAAATGATTATCACAATAGGTTTAGTGAGCATCCATCATCTCATATAAATACAAAATTAAAGAGATAAGAAAAAATATATATTTTTCCTTGTGATGAGAACTCTTAGGATTTACACTCTTAACAATTTTCATATATAACATTATAATTAACATTAACGGCAGTGTTAATTATATTACCATTATCATACATTACATCCCTAGTACTTATTTATCTTATAACTGAGAGTTTGTACCTTTTGACTGCCTTCATCCAATTCCCCCCTCCCCACCTCTGGTAACTACAGATCTGATCTCTTTCCTATGAGTTTGTTTATTTGCTTGTTTGTTTGTCTTTGAAGTATAATTGACCTACAACACAATGTTAGTTACTGTTACACAACATAGTGGTTCCATATTTCTATATATTTCAAAAAGATCACCATGATAAGTCTAGTTACAATGTCACCATACAAAGATATTACATAGTTATTGACTATATTCTCCACACTGTATATTTCATGCCCAGAACTCATTTATTTTGCACCTGAGATTTGTATCTCTTAATTTTCCTCACCTATTTATTTTCTCCCCCCACCTCCCTCCCCTCTGGCAACCACGTTTTGTTCTCTGTATCTATAACCCTGTTTCTCTTTTATTATGTTTGTACATTCATCTTTCTCTGACTTATTTCACTTAATATAATACCCTCTAGGTCCATCCATGTTGTTGCAAATGGCAAGATTTCATTCTTTTTTATGGCTGAGTAATATTCCAATGTGTATATGTATATATGTATATATATGTGTATATACACACTCACATATACACATCTTCTTTATCCATTCATGTATGGATGGGCACTTAGGTTGCTTTCATATCTTGGCTATTGTAAATAATGCTGCAATGAATACAGGTGCATATATCTTTTCGAACTAGTGTTTTCATTTTCTTTGGGTAAATACTCAGAAGTGCAATTGGTGGATCATATGGTAGCTCTATTTTTGATTTTTTGAGGAATCTCCATACTGTTTTCTGTAGTGGTTGCACCAATTTACATTCCTGTCAACAGTACACAAGTGTTTCTTTTTCACATCCTTGCCTTGTTATTTGTTGTCCTTTTGATAATAGCAGTTCTGACAGGTGTAAGGTGATATCTCGTGGTTTTGATTTGCACTAATCATTCCCTAATTAGCGATGCTGAGCGTCTTTTCACATGCCTGTTGGCCATCTGTAAGTCTTCTTTGGAAAAATGTCCATTCAGATCCTCTGCCGATTGTTTCATCAGGTGGTTTATTTTTTTGAAGTGGAGTTGTATGAGTTCTTTGTATATTTTGGATATTAACCCCTTACTGGGTATATTGTTTGCAAATATTTTCTCCCATTCAGTAGGTGGCCTTTTCGTTTTGTTGATAGTTTCCTTCACTGTGCAAAACTTTTTAGTTTGATGCATTCTGTTTACTTTTGCTTTTTTTTTTTTGCGGTACGCGGGCCTCTCACTGTTGCGGCCTCTCCCGTTGCGGAGCACAGGCTCCGGACGCGCAGGCTCAGCGGCCATGGCTCACGGGCCTAGCCGCTCCGCGGCATGTGGGATCTTCCCGGACCGGGGCACGAACCCGTGTCCCCTGCATCGGCAGGCGGACTCTCAACCACTGCGCCACCAGGGAAGCCCTATTTTTGCTTTTGTTTCCCTTGCCTGAGTAGACATATCCAAAAAAAATATTAATTACGTTCATGTCCATAATTTTTAAGGATAAACAATAGCAACAAGCAACTAAAAGAAAAAATAGATAAATTGTACATTATCAAAATTTAAAACTTTTGTGCTTCAAAGGACATCATCAAGAAAGTGAAAAGGGCTTCCCTGGTGGCGCAGTGGTTGAGAGTCCGCCTGCCGATGCAGGGGACACGGGTTCGTGCCCCGGTCCGGGAAGATCCCACATGCCGCGGAGCGGCTAGGCCCGTGAGCCATGGCCGCTGAGCCTGCGCGTCCGGAGCCTGTGAGCCTGCGCGTCTGGAGCCTGTGCTCCGCAACGGGAGAGGCCACAACAGTGGGAGGCCCGCGTACCGCAAAAAAAAAAAAAAAAAAAGAAAGTGTAAAGATAATCCACAGAATGGGAGAGAAATTTTTTGCAAATCCCAGACGTGATAAGAGACTTGTACCTTAGATTATATTTTAAAATCTCACAACTGAATAATAAAAAGACAGAAAAACCCAAGTTAAAAATGGGCAAAAGATTTGAATAGGCATTTCTCCAAAGGAGGCATACAAATGGCCAATAAGCACACGAAAAGATGTTCAACAGGGAAATGCAAATCAAAACCACAGCAAGATACTACTTCACACTCACTAGGATGGCTGTATCAAAAAAACAAATAATAACAAGTGTTAGTGAGGATGTCGAGAAATTGGAACCCTCATATACTGCTGGTGGGAATGTAAAATGGTACAAGTTGCTTTGGAAAATAGTGTGGCAGTTCCCCAAAAGGTTGAACATGGAGTTACCATATGACCCGGCAATTCCACTCCTCAGTTAATACCCAAGAGAAATGAGAACATGTCCGTACAAACATTTGCACATGAATGTTTAGCAGCACTATTCATAATAGGTAAAAGATAGAAACAACTCAAACGTCCATCAGCTGACGAATGGATAAACAAAATATGATATATCCATACAGTGAAATATTATTCAGCAATAAAAAGAAATGAAGTACTGAAACACTACAAATTGGATGAACCTTGAGTGCTTTATGTTGAGTGAAAGAAGCCAGACACAAAGGATCACTATTGTGTGATTCCATTTGTATGAAATGTCTAGAATAGGCAAATCAATGGAGACAGAAAGTAGATTTGCCTAGGGATGGGAGATTGAAGGGAAATGGGGAATGACTGCTAATGGGGGTGATGAAATTGTTCTAAAACTGGACTGATGGTTATGAAACTCTGTGAATATACTAAAAACCATTGACTTGGACACTTTAAACGGGTGAATTGTATGGTATGAGAATTATGATAAAACTGTTATTTTAAAAAATAGCCTATTGAGTGGATGTGTCAATGGGATTATTTACATAGTTGTCAGGTACAAACTGTTCCTCTATTATTTATAGTACTCTGTGTTTCATATCATTTAACAAATATTTACTGAGCATTAGATGTGTTGGGAATATAAAAAAGCAGAAGAGCATCTCATGCCCCAGCCAAGGAGGCAGCACCCATACACAGAAGGTAAGTAACTGGGCAAAGCAGAACATAATAAATGCTACTGGATTCAGAGGCAGGCTTGCTGTCACAGGCTTTGCACCCTAAGGAAGGCTTCACTGAGAATGGAAAACACTGAATCTTGAAGATAAATGGCGAGAAACAAAATATAACAGCTATCATTTGTCGAGCACTTACCCTGGTGGGCACTGTTCTAAATATAACACATAGAGGGTGGAACTTTCAGAATGGCAGGGCAAGGAGTTAGGTGGATCCTCTCCCCAGCCAAACAACAACTTAACTGGTAAAAACTGTAAGACAAAACACACGCTATCATTTAAAAATCACTTGAAATTGTTCCAAGAGCATAGAGCAAACAGAAAAATATTATACAGGAAACCCACATTTGAGGAAGAATGATGAGAGTCTATGGCCTTTGAGCCATGACCCATTATTCCCTTAGGCTGCCTCTCCCAGCCCCTTGTTACAGAAGCTCTCCCAGGGAGCTCTGCTCTTAACAAGAAGATTCATCCCAGCTCCCAGTCTGTGGCTACAGTTTCACCCTGGGAGAAGCAGACTGTCAGAACTTCCATGCCCCTAATTCTCTGTTGTGGAAACTCTATTATAGGCATGGCAGGCTGAGAATACTGGGGTCCCATCACTCCATCCCTCCCCCAAGCCAGTTTATAGAGTGGGGTTCTAAACCAGGAGGAACAGGCAGAGAAGATCAGTAGCTTCCATCCCCCACCCCACCCCCTCACAGAGCAGGATGTTGCCCCAGGAAAAATGGGGCCCCACCCCTAGCTCTGATGCAGTGGCACACAGGTTCTGCCAAGGAGGAAAAGCAACTCATACGGACAAAGAGCTTCAGAACTCCGCTTGAGGCTGTATTGGAACAGAGCCTGGAGAAAACTCTGCCTAATGGTATTGTGGAAAACAACAGAGATCTTGATGTAGAGCAATTAAGAGGAGCTGGTTGCTCCATGATGCAAGCAAAATGGCAGAGTGGCTAGAAAGTTAATAGAGAACTAGGGAAAGAGGAAGCCCATAAGAGCCTTCCTGGAAGCCCATTCGACACTAGGGCTCAAGCAGGCTGAGCACACGTGCCTGGCTGCTCCCACTCAGGGGCAATTAGGGCACGAGATGGGGCAGACTCAAAAACTTCCCCAAGCCACACACTGGCTGTTAACACAGGGCCCCTTATCGCACAATGGGCTTAAACACAACCTCTGACCAAACACTGACTGAACAATAAGCTACTCTGACCAGGGGCAGCTCCTAGGAAATTAGTCTTAAAAGTAAAATCACACTCATCCCTGGCAGTTGGCATGACTGTGGGCATGCCTGAGGCTGCACCCTATCAGGAGGGATCAGAGAGGGAATATCTAAGCTGCTAGGGGCTGGACAAACATGGGGCAAAAAAGTAAACTCCCTGAATGTGACAGCAGCCTCCAAGCCAAACACATATCCAATGATAAAGGGTAAAAATATAACTGGCCTTAAGGGTCCTTAAGTACAACCTGTGGGGCTTCCCTGGTGGCGCAGTGGTTGAGAGTCCGCCTGCCGATGCAGGGGACACGGGTTCGTGCCCCGGTCCGGGAAGATCCCACATGCCGTGGAGCGGCTGGGCCCGTGAGCCATGGCCGCTGAGCCTGTGCGTCCGGAGCCTGTGCTCCGCAACGGGAGAGGCCACAACAGTGAGAGGCCCACGTACC
>NC_041218.1:23625329-23636978 GCF_002837175.3 Physeter macrocephalus
TGGGGCTTCCCTGGTGGCGCAGTGGTTGAGAGTCCGCCTGCCGATGCAGGGGACACGGGTTCGTGCCCCGGTCCGGGAAGATCCCACATGCCGTGGAGCGGCTGGGCCCGTGAGCCATGGCCGCTGAGCCTGTGCTCAGCAACCAGGAGAGGCCACAACAGTGAGAGGCCCACATACTGGAAAAAAAAAAAAAAAAAAGTACAACCTGTGACCGATAAGTACCTGAGGGCAACCCCGGGCAACCCCAGCTAGCCAGGGTAAAAGATAAAAACAAGGGGAAGCTGTCTGAGCAGGGACATCAGAGACTGCATACCACAGGGGAAATAGACTTGGCAAAATTAGCCAAGCCATTAAACAAATAAACAAATGATGAAGCAAACAGTAGCTATAACCCTCTGGGATGGGAAATCAGCATCCATAGTTGCTACAATCTATTATCAAAAATGTCCACTTTTCAATAAAAAAGTATGAGACATACAAAGAAACAGAAAAGTGTGACCCACACACAGGAAAAATGAAAGCAGGAAATAGAAACCACATTGAGGGGTTCAGATGGCACACTTAGCAGGCAAAGACTCCAAAGCATTGATTATAAATATGTTCAAAGAACTAAAGGAAACCATACCTAAAGATTTAAAGGATTTATGATGACAATGTCTCATCAAATAGAGAATATCAGGAAAGGGATAGAAGCTACAAGAATCAAATGAAAATTCTGGAGTCAAAAAGTACAACAACCAAAATGAAAAATTTACTAGAGGGGCTCAACAGTAGATTTGATCTGTCAGGAGTAAGAATCAGTGAACTTGAAGGTAGATCAATAGAGATTATGCAGTCATAAGAACAAAGAGAAACAAGGATGAGTAAAAATGAACAGAGCCTTGGAGAAGTGTGAGACACCATTAAGTGCACCAGCATATGGGTAATGGTAGTACCAGAAGGAGAGGAGAAAGAGATAGAAAAAAATATTCAAAGAAATAATGGTTGAAAACTTCCCAGACTTGATGCAAAGCACTAGCTGACATATCCAAGGCATGGCCTGGTTTCTCTTTATAGCTCATAGACAAATGCAAGAGGAAAGACATAAATTGAAAAAGAAAACATTTCCTAAATATGACACAAAAAGCACAAGCGACAAGAGAAAAAAAAGTAGATAAATTGGAAACATCAAAATTTAAAACATTTTTTAATTAAAAACGTTTGTGCTTTAAAGGATACCATCAAGAAAGTGAAAAGACAATCTGCAGAATGGGAGAGAATATTTGTAAATCATGTGTTTGGTAGGGGACTTGTATCTAGAATATCCTACAACTCAACAATAAAAAGAGAAATAACTCAAAAATGGGCAAAGGATCTGAATAGACATTTCTCCCCAGAAGATACACAAATGGCCAGCAAGCATTAGTCATTGATAGTCATCAAAGAGTGAATTTTATGGTATTGAGTTATATATCGTTTAAAAAAGTAATGGAATAAAATAATATGTATAGAATTGTATTGTTGGGGCCAAAACATGTCAAAAGGTAACATGTTTGACAATAACAGCTTGAAGGAAGCTGGTGGGAGCAAAGCTGTATTGGAGTGAGGAAATGACACCAGATGGAAACTCAAATCCATAGGGAGAAATAAAGAGAAACAGGAATATCAGTTTGTTCTGATATTCTACTATATCTATATAGTAGATATAGTAGAACAGAAGGTTAGTACAACAAACTCTGTAATATATACTTGCTCTCTGTCTCTTTAAAAGTAATAATTATAACAATGTATTATTGGGTTTATAACATACATAGATGTAACAACAATAAAACAAAAAAGAGAGAGAAGGGGATGCAGTTATTTAGGAATGAAGTCTCCATATTTCACTGGAACTATTTAAAATATAAATCTCTAGGTCTGCTGAATCAGAATTTCAGAGGATGGCCAGAGCTTTCTTGGTCTATACTGTGCCTTTGTGTGAATTCAAAGGCTCCTCTTCCTCTCATCAAATGCAGCTCCATGCCAGGGTCAATGGCTTAGCAAGCAGAACATGAACTGGCTCAGCCACCCACCCACCCTTCTACACCGAATGATCTGCACAACTGTATGAGAGAGGTGACCCCAGGCAGGACCCACACCTGTTATTTTAAGACTGTTCCTCTAATAATTCTAATGCATGAGCAGGGTTGACAACTGCTGGGTTAGGGAAGCATTGGAAAGGAATCTGAAATATCAGGTAACAGGTAAAATATGAGATGTGATTGTTAGGGAGGATTTGGAGCCGGGGTGGTGGGGTGGTGGGGAAGACTCAGGTTTTTAATCCCAAAGACTGAGAGAATGTTAACAGAAATAGAGAAGTTGGAAGGAAACACCTGATTTGGAAGGAATATGTTAATCGTGCTGAGTTCGAAGTCATGGCAAGACATTAGGAATGTGCGGCTGACAGAAGAAAGATGGTCCCAGAATTGAAAGACTGTCTCTTTAAGGATCACAGTTAGAAGAAAGATGGTCCCAGAATTGAAAGACTGTCTCTTTAAGGATCATCACATAGCATAACGGTAATGAAAATACATAATGTTTATATAGAGCCTACACAGTGCTTTCCTTTGTGCTGGACAGTATATATAAATATAAGCAGCAGTGGGCATAAGGGTGATGACACAGACAGTCACTGTCCCATGAGGAGTTATTTACTCCTTCTGTGTTTGGCCAGCGGTCTGGGATGGGTCAGTTGAGAGCAGGGATCAGGAAGTGAGGTAGGACTGGGAGGGTGGTCGTGCACTCGACCACAAAGCCTGTAAGTGGTGCTGACAAGCAGCAGGTAGCTAAGAGTGGCTGCCACCTGAGGTCTCAGGGCATGACCCTAGGATCTTAAAACAGGTAAGTGCTGGTATCATCATGACAAGTGGATGATCAAAATGTCAGTGGCTTCCCAAGTTCCACGGTTAGCTGTCAGGGGTTCTCATGTGTGACGAGCCCCTTTTGCACCTCTCATCCCTAGTAGAGCACATATGGAATTGACATTCACCAAAATCAGAAGTCTGGGTGTGTTGGTATCTGGACCCAGTGGACTGGCTCTGTTTGATAAGGTGACTCAATACCTAGAAACTTGTGTAGCTTGAACCATGGATAATTTCCTGTAGATAAATAATGAGGCATGAAGAAAAGTGGGAGGGTATAAACAGGTTTGGAACTGGCAGGTTATTTGGGGAGAGGCATGCAGCAAGTCCCAATTGCAGTATCAATGACATCTGTCTCTACGGTTATGTGCACACAGTTACAATCATCCCCCTGGAACTCTGTGCTGTGGACAGTCCCCAGCCAGATTCTGGGCTTGGCCAGACGGGTGAGCAGGTGTAGGCAGTTAGCCAGCTTACCTTTCTGGGCCTTACCTTCAGGGCCACCATTTCTGTAAGGCTACCTCCTTCAGCATCCAAGCTGGTTTATAGCATCATTATGTTTAGTCCTTCCTGGAAATTTGCACACAGGTCAAATCCAGAGCTAGGAAGCAGATTCCATGAAAGACAGGCTCACTAACCCCTTTGTTAGCTGCAGTGGTCGTCGGCCAATGCCTGCTAGGGTATTTTTTATTCCAAATCGTCCCATGAGGAATCCAGCAAAGTGGATTCCGTACAGGGTCTTTCTGGCTGCACTCTACCATTTCAGAGTTTCCCGGTAAAACAGGAAAACAGAAATAATTCTGATGATCCTTGCCCAAAAAACATGGGGCCTGGAGGGTCAAAAAAATTAGGCAGCTACAGCAGAATGCCACAAAACTGCAGGGTCTTTGGTGTAGTTGGGAAGGTAAGGGGAAAACACCCTGGACACGGCCAGCACTGGGGAAGGCTGGCAATGGCGCTTATGGGCTCAGAACTGTGGGCTCCACTGGCTGTGAAAGCTGGAATTCATCTCTGGAAGGAGAAACTTTCTTTATAATGCCGAGTTAGCCAAGCGGAGTGAATGCAGAGTGCCTGTAAGCTTTTCCTTCTCGCCTGACTGGGAATCTCAGAGTTTGCAAGTTAGTTACTGAGTAACTGATAGAGGCAGTTGATGTGACCCTAAGGCCTTTCATAGAATCAGCAGTTTAAAGAGCTGCAGGCAGACAGTGTGTCCAAGGTCAAAAACTGGAGGAAACCAAATTCTGGGCTAAATTGCAGAGCTACAGGGCAGAGAGAAACCAGTCCAGGGAATGTGATGCAGGAGGCAGGTGAACGGAGCAGGAGAGAAGTGAATTTGTGCAGGATTTAAATCTGGCTTCGACTGTCTTGATGCAATGGGAACGGAGCCATCAAGGACCCGATCTGACTGGACACGATGAGTTCTGTGCCTTTAGAATGACTGTGAGCTTGGAGCCTTGGAGCAGACTATGAGCTGTCATTCCATGAGTCTTCATCTTCTGCTTGTTACACAGGAAGTATATTACTAATTATATAGCCTTTGCAAAATCTTCTGAGTGGCCTTCCTTCCTCTTCCCAGTCCTGTGGGCAGAGTTTGGGGGTCTCTTGCTCAGCACTTAAAGCACACCTCGGGCTTCCCTGGTGGTGCAGTGGTTGAGAGTCCGCCTGTGGATGCAGGGCATGCGGGTTCGTGCCCCGGTCCGGGAAGATGCCACATGCCGTGGAGCGGCTGGGCCCGTGAGCCATGGTCGCTGAGCTTGCGCGTCCGGAGCCTGTGCTCTGCAACGGGAGAGGCCACAACGGTGAGAGGCCCGCGTACCGCAAAAAAAAAAAAAGAAAAAAGAAAAGAAAAAGCACACCTCTTTTTTGCATGTATCTAGCTCTACTGAGAGTATTTATTTGCATAGCTCTTTCCCCTCCCTAGACTGTGGCGTATTGAAGGTAGAGCCATTAGAAGTGCTTGACTTGGTGTTGGGAGCATAGAAAGTGCTAAATAAATATCTAGTGAATGAAGGACTCAACCCAAGACTGAGGGTACACAAGCAATAATCTGATCCTCCTCTCTTTCTTCAGTCTCATCTCTCATGGCATTGTTCCGTTCCTCCTGAGCGTGAGCGAATAGGTTGAACTTCTTTCTATCAGAAGTTCCCAGCCAAGAATGCATCCGCTGTGACCACATCTTCGTGCTTTCTCTGCTGCTGTCCCCTCACTCTGGAATCCTTTTCTTCCCTTTTTATGCTTTTGGACATGCGACTTCACCGTTACCTCTCCAGCCCCTGGACTGGAAGCTCCTTGAAGGCAGGACTTATTTGTACTCCCAGCAAAGCCTGACCCGGGACCTTGCACTCAGCAAAGGCTCAATCAGCTTTTGCTCAGGGAAGGAATGAGTTACTTTGACTTTGAATGAAGTGACCTTCTGACCTCCATCAGGCAGCTTCTCATTCTGTCTTGGTTGATTGCCATTTATTTAAGAGGATTTTCTTTAGAGAGAGAAGATGAATAACTAACTGAGCAATGTGAAAATTCAGTGTTAAGCAGGAGTTTGATCAAGAGTAGTTTGAAAATTGTTGGATTGATCAAGAGTGGCGGGCTACTTCCTGTTCACTGTGACCATTTAGTTAATAGCATGAAGACATCTTGGACTTACTACAGGGGAGTTCTTAGCTCGCCCTTATTCCATGAGAGCCAAATGGGTGGGAGGAGGAGGGCAGTGTGGAGAGACATCTCTACCCCACTCTCTATTGTGCCCACTCCCTGTCCCAGCCCTGGGACAATGCTGGTCGACACAAAACAATAAAGTGGTTAAGGTTTGGCTTTGTTTGTGCCCTACCTATATGCCTCTTTTCTCTCTTTGTCACCTTCTAACTTTTTCCCAGTTTATGGACTAAATGTTTCTGCTCTGTTCCAGGGCTGAGGAAAGGAAATTTGATCAATCAGTAACCAGCATTGGAAAACTCAAACGCTAGCAGAGGCCAAGGGAAACAAGCCAAATCAGCTGGGCAAGAACAGTGACCACGGCCTGATTAAAGGGGCAGCTGCTTCCCTGCTCAAGAACATGATTCCAGGTTTGCCTGATTTTGTGTTTTGCATAGTCACCCTTGTTATGAGCCTTGGCATCATCGGGAAAAATTTTCCAAGACTGGGAAGAGGGCAAAAGAGATTATTGGGCATCCTTTCAGTGGACTGTGTCCTTTCAGTGAACTGCGTCCTTCCAGTGGACCACAGGGTGTGGTCTCTTGTGGACTCTTCAGGGATCATCTGATTCTCATAGGAGTTAGCACCGTTGATGGAACTCGGGATGGGGAGACTATCCTGTATGATCCAGGTGGGCCTAGTATAATCCCCAGGGTCCTTAAAGTGAAAGAGGGAGACAGGAGAGTCAGAGTCAAAGAAGAAGATGTGACAATGTAATCAGAGAACCTGGAGTGCTGCAGAGTGAAAAAGACTCAACCAACAATTACTGCCTTGAAGATGAAGGAAGAGGACCAGAAGCCAAAGAGTTGGGGTGGCCTCTAGAAGGTGGAGAAAGCAAAGAAACGGATTCCCCCCTAGAGCCTCCAGAAAGAACATAGCTTTGCTGACACTTTGATTTTAGCCAAGTGAAACCCATTTTGGACTTCTGCCCTCCAACTGTAAGATACTCCAACTAAACTGTAAGATAATTTGTGTTGTTTTAAGCTACCAAGTTTTTGGTAATTTGTTACAGCAGCAGCAGAAAACTAACACCAGGGTTGGTTTTGTTTGCTTGTTTGTGTGGTTGGTTGGTTTTACAACCCGTAGAGGTAGAAGTTAAATTGTAGAAAATTGAGAGAAATACAAATGCTTCCTGTCCATAGTTATGCAAATTATTTCTGTTCATAGAACTGTAAAAATATGCTGTCTACTGTGTTAAATTCTCATTTGAATTAATTTTAACATCCTATTGGTTTTTTTCATTCATCAATAAGTTGAATAAAGTCTTTGACATGTGTTAATTTTATACTTGCATAAGCCCATGTTATTAAATTTTTTAAAAATCTATACTCCAGTATAATCCATATACATTCATATTATGTTCATATGCTGTACCTTGTGCCTTTGAATTTAAGCTCTAGTAATACTTTTGAAACCACTGTGATATCCCTCACTAATCTGATTTCTATTTTTCAAGTAAGCCAATTATCACCAATTTCAAAAAGGCATGTGTTAGCAAGGGCTGCAGTTGGGATCTCCATGGGAAGGGGTTACATTTACCAAGATTTTGACCAGGATGAGGTAACTCATTAGATGTGGGAAAGTGTCAAACAGTGTATTTTTTCATAGCTAAAGCCTTAAGGAGTATTTTCTACTGAGGCAATAGATATGTATTTTGATATCTCTTTGTGAGAGACATGCTAATATCTTCCATAGCATCTACTGCTGAATGTATTTATCAACAGGGACCAGGAAGATCAAAAGCACTATATGCATAGGAATTCCTTGGTGGTCCAGTGGTTAGGACTCTGCGATAATGTCCTGCAGGCCGCATGGCATGGCCTAAAAAAAAAGAACGACATGCAGAAGTAACTGTTCAACCTTGCAACACGGGGTGGTGGGTGGACTGGAGGGCTGAGTGAGGGGTTGTGAGGGATGGAAGCCTTCTCCACACAGCCTGCCACAGCTGTGCTCAAGGGAGACATAGCAACTGCCGCTCCTGCTGTGGGGGGCAGAGACCAGCCCCATAGCTGGAGACTCGAGGCTCAGAGATGTTAAGTGGCTTTGCTCAGGGTCTTACAGAGAATGAATGGCTGACCACTGAACTCAGATCTTTCCCAGTACAAAGCCCAGCTTTTTGGTCACACTCTGTATTTCAGGCCGGGGCTGTGCCGTACAGAGCATGTAGTATAATGCCCTCAGTACGAGCAGTACTGCTCCAAAAAGTTTTGGGTTGTCACAATGGTT
The DNA here is from genome assembly GCF_002837175.3 of Physeter macrocephalus. Classification (NCBI taxonomy): domain Eukaryota; kingdom Metazoa; phylum Chordata; class Mammalia; order Artiodactyla; family Physeteridae; genus Physeter; species Physeter macrocephalus. The sequence continues at coordinate 23,633,126 of NC_041218.1, forward strand.
GGAGGACACTACTGCCATTTAGAGGGCACCGCCAGGCCCGCTAAGTTATCCTGCAATGAACGTGACAATCCCGCAAAATGAAGAGGTGTCCTGCCTCCTGTCCGACTTTTGAATGTATCAGTGCTCACACAGCTGAAAAACTGTCCAAAGGTATCTGAGTCTAAAGACTAACTCTTTTGTATATAAACACAAAATATTTTTTACATGGTTTAAAAGTACAGTGAATTTCTCAGGAATACAACAACTATGTAAGTTAAGGGATGATGGTACTTTGTTTTGTTCAGAATTTTGTCTGAAGTTGTTCACCGATTTGGAAAATCATGTCAGGGACAGCAATGTATGGGATTAGAGTTGTCAGTATAACCAGTTGTGTTTGTCTTTATTTGTGGCTGTTTGAATTTATAGTGAGTCTGCTTTAAACATCTATTATTTCATTACATGCTCTAGTATAGTTGTACTTGAGCATTTGTTTCATTTGCAATTATACTATTATTAGATTCTTATTTTATTTGTAATTATAGTAATTATTTACTATAAACCATAATTCTTTTATTTCTCCTTTATACCATGGGGGCAACAGACTGATTATCTTTTGAAATTATCTGTAGATTTAATTTCATTGTAGTAAAGGGGGGCCGTGATACAAAATATTTGTTATAATAGGTGGGGAGATTAAACCACTATAGTGGAGTGAGCACTTGGCCAGGAAACAGCAAAACCTTTATCGAGGATCTTGGTCCTGCCACTTATTTTGAGCATGTCACAATCTCCCAGAGACTGCTTCCTCTTCTGTAAAACAAGCATAACCTCAGCCTTCTACTTTTCAGAGTGCTTGTATTAACCAAATGACATCATGTAAGTAGCACACAGGTATAAGGATCATCTCTCAATGTAGCCCATGAATAGAACATGCTTTTTGGAAATTAAATTGAATACTGAACAATGCTCTTATCACTCAGGGTAAGTAAATTTAGGCTTAAATTGTTTGCCTAAAAGCGTTGAATAGGCACTTGACAAAAGAAGACATCCAAACCATATGGCTGATAAGCTCATGAAAAGGTGCTCAAATTCATTAGTCATCAGGGAAATGTAAATTAAAACTACAGGGCACTACCATTACCCACCCACCAGGATGACTAAAATGAAAAACAATATATCAACGTTGCCAAGAACATGAAGCAACAGAAGCTCTCATACATTGCTGATGGGAATGTAAATTAGTACCTACAACACTTGGGAAATCTGTTTGCAGTATCAGTGAAAACAACCCTACAAACTGGCAATTCCGCTTTTAGTTATAAAGCCAGAAGAAGTACCCAGAAATGTGTACTTATATTTCCCAAAAGCTGTGTAGAAGTTATGTCGAAGAATGTTCATAGAAGCATTCTTTTTTCAAAAATTGAAGTATAGTTGATTTACAATGTTGTGTTAGTTTCTGGTGTACAGCAAAGTGGTTCACTTATACATATATATGTTTATATATATAAAAGCAATGAGAGTGAACCTATGCAACAACATAGATCAATTTCACAACTTTCAGCAAAAGTCATATACACGAGTACATATTGTTTGATTCCTTTTATATGAAATCCAAAAGCAGACAAAATTAATCTGTGATGTTAAAAGTCAGAACAGCGTGGGACTTCCCCAGTGGTCCAATGGTTTAGACTCTGTGCTTCCATTGCAGGGGGCACGGGTTTGGTCCCTGGTTGCAGAACTAAGATCCCACATGCTTCCCGGCCTAAAAATAAAGTCAGAATAGTGGTTACCTGGGGGGTGAGATGTGACTGGATGGGAGCATTAGGGAAATGCTAATAATGTTCTGTTTCTTGATCTGGGTGCTGGTTACAAGGTTGCTCACCTTGTGAGTATTGATTGAACTGTACATTTATGATTTGTGCATTTTTCTATATTTATTTTCTGTTTTTCAAACATCTTTATTGGAGTATAATTGCTTTACAATGGTGTGTTGGTTTCTGCTTTATAACAGAGTGAATCAGCTATACATATACATATATCCCCATATCCCCTCCCTCTTACGTCTCCCTCCCACCCTCCCTATCCCACCCCCCTAGGTGGTTGCAGAGCACCGAGCTGATCTCCCTGTGCTATGCAGCTGCTTCCCACTAGCTAGCTATTTTACATTTGGTAGTGTATATATGTCCATGCCACTCTCTCACTTTGTCCCAGCTTACCCTTCTCCCTCCCTGTGTCCTCAAGTCCATTCTCTACGTCTGCATCTTTATTCCTGTCCTGCCCCTAGGTTCTTCAGAACATCATTATTATTTTTTTTAGATTCCATTATATATGTGTTAGCATACGGTATTTGTTTTTCTCTTTCTGACTTACTTTGCTCTGTATGACTGACTCTAGGTCCATCCACCTCACTACAAATAACTCAATTTCATTTCTTTTTATGGCTGAGTAATATTCCATTGTATATATGTGCCACATCTTCTTTATCCATTCATCTGTCGACGGACACTCAGGTTGCTTCCATGTCCTGGCTGTTGTAAATAGAGCTGCCATGAACATTGTGGTACATGACTCTTTTTGAATAATGGTTTTCTCAGGGTCTATGCCCATTAGTGGGATTGCTGGGTCATATGGTAGTTCTATTTTTAGTTTTTTAAGAAGCCTCCATTCTGTTCTCCATAGTGGCTGTATCAGTTTACATTCCCACCAACAGTGAAAGAGGGTTCTCTTTTCTCCACACCCTCTCAAGCATTTATTGTTTGTGGATTTTTTTATGATGGTCATTCTGACTGGTGTGAGGTGATACCTCATTGTAGTTTTAATTTGCATTTCTCTAATGATTAGTGATGTTGAGCATCCTTTCATGTGTTTGTTGGCAATCTGTATATCTTCTTTGGAGAAATGTCTATTTAGGTCTTCTGCCCATTTTTGAATTGCATTGTTTGTTTTTTTGATATTGAGCTGCATGAGCAGCTTGTAAATTTTGGAGATTAATCCTTTGTCAGTTGCTTCATTTGCAAATATTTTCTCCCATTCTGAGGGTTGTCTTTTCGTCTTGTTTATGGTTTCCTTTGCTGTGCAAAAGCTTTTAAGTTTCATTAGGTCCCATTTGTTTATTTTTGTTTTTATTTCCATTTCTCTAGGAGATGGGTCAAAAAGGATCTTGCTGTGATTTATGTCATAGAGTGTTCTGCCTATGTTTTCCTCTAAGAGTTTGATAGTGTCTGGCCTTACATGTAGGTCTTTAACCCATTGTGAATTTATTTTTGTGTATGGTGTTAGGCATTCTTTTACATGTAGCTGTCCAGTTTTCCCAGCACCACTTATTGAAGAGGCTGTCTTTTCTCCATTGTATATTCTTGCCTCCTTTATCAAAAATAAGGTGACCACATGTGCGTGGGTTTATCTCTGGGCTTTCTAGCCCTTTCCATTCATCTATATTTCTGTTTTTGTGCCAGCACCATACTGTCTTGATTACTGTAGCTTTGTAGTATAGTGTGAAGTCAGGGAGCCTGATTCCTCCAGCTCCTTTTTTCTTTCTTAAGATTGGTTTGGCTCTTTGGGGTCTTTTCTGTTTCCATACAAATTGTGAGGTTTTTTTGTTCTAGTTCTGTGAAAAATGCCATTGGTAGTTTGATAGGGATTGCACTGAATCTGTAGATTGCTTTGGGTAGTATAGTCATTTTCACTATGTTGATTCTTCCAATCCAAGAACATGGTATATCTCTCCATCTGTTTGTATCATCTTTAATTTCTTTCATCAGTGTCTTATAGTTTCCTGCATACAGATCTTTTGTCTCCTTAGGTAGGTTTATTCCTAGGTATTTTATTCTTTTTGTTGCAGTGGTAAATGAGAGTGTTTCCTTAATTTCCCTTT
>NC_041218.1:23637037-23637182 GCF_002837175.3 Physeter macrocephalus
CTGGCATTTTTAGGATTCTCTATGTATAGTATCATGTCATCTGCAAACAGTGACAGTGTTACTTGTTCTTTTCCAGTTTGTATTCCTTTCATTTCTTTTTCTTCTCTGATTGCAATGGCTAGGACTTCCAAAACTATGTTGAATA
>NC_041218.1:23638757-23662861 GCF_002837175.3 Physeter macrocephalus
CTATTTCCAAGATTTTGGATATCTTTACTATCATTACTCTGAATTCTTTTTCAGGTAGACTTCCTATTTCCTCTTCATTTGTTTGGTCTGGTGGGTTTTTACCTTGCTCATTCATCTCCTGTGTGTTTCTCTGTCTTCTCATTTTTCTTAACTTACTGTGTTTGGCGTCTCCTTTTCACAGGCTGCAGGTTCATAGTTCCCATTGTTTTCGGTGTCTGCCCCCAGTGGCTAAGGTTGGTTCAGTGGTTTGTATAGGCTTTCTGGTGGAGGGGACTGGTGCTGTGTTCTGGTGAATGAGGCTGGATCTTGTCTTTCTGGTGGGCAGGACCACGTCTGGTGGTGTGTTTTGGGGTGTCTGTGACTTTATTATGATTTTAGGCAGCCTCTCTGCTAATGGGTGGGGTTGTGTTCCAGTCTTGTTAGTTGTTTGGCATAGGGTGTCCAGCACTGTAGCATGCTTGTCATTGAGTGGAGCTGGGTCTTATCGTTGAGATGGAGGTCTCTGGGAGAGCTCTCACCAATTGACATTACATGGAGCTGGGAGGTTTCTGGTGGACCAATGTCCTGAACTCGGCTCTCCCACCTCAGAGGCACAAGCCTGACACCCAGGCGGAGCACCAAGACCCTTTCAGCCACACAGCCATGTACTTGGGGAGTTTCTTGCCTTTTGGGAAGTCTGAGGTCTTCTGCCAGTGTTCAGTAGGTATTCTGTAGGAGCTGTTCCACATGTAGATGTACTTCTGATGTATTTGTGGGGAGGAAGGTGATCTCCACATCTTACTCCTCTGCCATTTTGAAGGTCTCCTCTATGTTTATTTTAATTTGATTAATTTTAAAGAGTTGATGAAAGAAAAAAATAGTGTGTACCTAGGCTTGTGCTGCTTTGGTCATATGCTTTGCTTTTTCTCCTTGTGACCAAGCCCTGGCATGTTTAAGGTTCCATTTGTGACCACACAGCAGAACAAATTTAATGGGCTCCTACAGGGGTCAAAGTCAGCTTCAAGGTCCTGCAATCCAAGAATAGGGGGAGGTCAGGTCCACCCTTATGCAAAATACAAGAAATGCATTTACATAGGTTGTTAGTTTTCAGTTTTTCCTTCTCATTCTGGAAGGCGGGGTGGGTGATGTGAAAAGAAGTGAGAATGTATCACACGAGATGTTTGTGAAAACACCTTGTACACTGCGAAGCATTAGGAAGGAAGTTATTAATAGAGGGCCAGGGTAAGTAGGAGGACTGGCTTTAGGAGGCAGAAAGGAATGGTAAATTAGAAAGAGACAACGAAGAGCTCTGGTGGTATTTTTATTTTCCTCCTTCTCTTCCCCCTCCCTCGGATCCAGGCGAACTTTGAGTCTTTTGGGGCTGTATTCGCCGCTGGCGTTTGGTCTCCTTGCCACGTGGAGTCCCATTCTTCGCCGCGAGAGGGCGGTATTGCTACACTGAGCTGGGGTCTCAACTGCAGAATTAAGAGGATTTTACCGTGAGCGCTGAGGAAGTGGCCTGGGTTTAATCCGGTTTTGAGGACTAGACCACAAATTGGACAAATCCTCCTTTGTCCCGTCCTACCCCAAGCGAGTCGTGGGGAAACTGGAGTTGGAGGGCAAGGAAGCATTTTGCACGTCGTATTTCATCTCTGGTGTATTCAAATACAGGGCATGGGACGGGGAAACTCAGGAGTGCTTTTTTATGCCGGCTAGTGGAGAATAGAATAGCCTTTGTAAGGACTCCTCGCAGAACCCAAGTCTCTCTGGACTAGATTCGTGGGGGCTTTCAAAAGCGGAATATTGATACAAAAGACTCCCCATCAACATTTTCCCTGTTGAGCGATTTTACCCTCCCCAACGCTCCAGCCCTGTGATTTCTCCTCTCCAACTCCACCTAAATTACGTACACCAGAGCCGAAAGGAGCCTAAATGATCATTTACTCATGTGATTCTCAAATTATGCACAAGGATCGCCAGCATCAAAATCAGCTAGGTGCTTGTTAAAAATTAGATAGGATCCTACCCGAGATTTACTGAGTTAGAACCACTGGTTGGGCCAGAAACCTGAATTTTTAAAACAGGCACAGGCACCGATGCCCCCTCCACTACACGCAGGTGGTGGTGGACACTAAATTTTGAGAAGTTCTTATTTAGTTCCCTCTCCTCAATTTGCAGAGGAAGAAACAAAACTCAGACAAAGGTTAAGTGACTTGCCCAAGGTTACCCAGCTGGTTTGCATCATCCCTACAACTTAAATTAAGACCCTGAACCCTGACTTCACACTAGTAGCCTTTGCTCCATTTTTCTGAGAGCTCTAGAGTTTTGAAGAGGTGCCACGGGGGTTCAACAAATATTTGATTGTAAGGTAACCTGCTTAAAAGAAAAAAACAAAAACAAAAACCTGTTATCATTGGTGACTTCTTATAGTGTGAATCAGGATTTTAAAAAATATCTCAAAAAAAAGTTTAATATTTATATTAAATATTATTTAATATTAATTTAATATTACTGAGATCACCACAAAAGTCCCACTGTTAGGGATTTCCCTGGTGGCGCAGTGCAAACACTCAACAGAATCCGCCTGCCAATGCAGGGGACACGGGTTTGATCCCTGGTCTGGGAAGATCCCACATGCCTTGCAGCTAAGCCCATGCATCACAACTACTGACCCTGCGCTCTGGAGCCTGGGTGCCACAACTACTGAAGCCTGCGCACCTGGAGCCCACGCTCCGCAACAAGAGAAGCCACCACAGAGAAGCCCGCGCACTGCAATGAAAAGTAGCCCCCCGCTCACTGCAACTAGAGAAAACCCACGCGTAGCAACGAAGACCCAATGCAGCCAAAAAAAAAAAAACCTTAAAAAGAAAGTCCCACTGCTAGTACTAACTGGCTTAAATAAAATAAACTGTTTAATGCCACTTTTATCTGTTTTATATGTTGAGATTCTGTGTAAAATTTCATTTGACAAAACAATTCTGCTGCTCTATATGAAATTTATTGGTCACTCATTAAACTCCACAAACACAGTGTTAAGCACTGTGGAAATAAATAAAGATCACCCAAATGAGAAGAAACAGGAGCTATTTACTCACAGCTTTGCTGTAGCTAGGGAGTCAGCCACCATCATGTATATGGCAGATTCAAAGGCAGGCAGGGGAGTGGAAAAGCTTTATAGTAAAAAAGGGAAGCCTTCAGGGAAGCCCTGATAGGAGGTTGTTGGCCTGGGAAAGCTGGAGGTGGGCTGACTAGATATGGGGTGTCCTATGTGATTGGTTTGGGGAGCAAATTTGGCTTTCTCTGCTTGGTCCTGAGTTGGAAGGCAGGGCAAAAATTAGAGAAGTTGGCAGTCATTGACTTGGTCAAGTCCTGACTGTTCTGGGCCAGTCCCTGCAGAGGTTGTGGTTTGGCTTCCGAGACTGGTTGCTGGGGGTCAGGGTTCAGTTATCATATAAGGTCTGGCCATTGTCTGTCTGTATTTTCAGTCTTTCAGCAGTATATGCCATGTTTCACTTAAGTCCCATCACAACCCCATGAGATTGTTAATATTATTATAGTTGCCGAAATATTGGCTTCCTTGTGCACCGATGCCGAACAGAAATATGGAGACAGAGATTTTGGAGGAAGAGAGAGATGGCTTTATTTTTCTGCCAGGCAGAAGGGAAGACACAGCAGGCTAGCGCCTGAAGAACTGTGCCCCCCTTCTTGGGGAAACGGACAAGATTTTATATGTGGGGCTCACAGTCCGGGGTATATGATAAGGATCAAAGTAGTGAAGGTCTTGCATCCTTTTTTTCCCTTGCATTATTTCAAAACAGTCATAGCTGGCCTCAGGCAGCCCGGTAATTGGGGTCGGGCAGCCTGCTAATTGGGTCCGTTTGTCTGGTTTACCTGCTGATGACCTTCTTTCTGAAATGCAAAAGCTACAGGGGGTGATCTGTTACAAGGGTGCATAGGAAAGTATGGTGCTGGGATGCAATAGGTTAAGGAGTGATAGGCACAGGATGTAACTCACACAGAGTCAGGGGTGATAGATGCAGAAAGTAATTTACATAGTGTCAGGGAGTGAGGTTAGTTTTGTGAAGTACAAACCTAGTTACAGAAACTACAGATTAGTGACAGTTAAAATAAAACTAGGAGTGATTAACTCTTTCAGGCCAGGTTATGTTTCTTCTCTAGCCTGTTCACTGTTCCCTTTATTTTCCTTGTTCTCAGGAGAGGGGAAAAAAAAACCCCTGACTTCTATTTTTATCGCAACATTATTTCAGCTTTATGAATGAGAAGTGGAGCTGCAGAGAAGTTAGGAAACTTGCCTAAAGTCAAGCAGCTAAGAAGAGGTAAATCTGTGTCTTGAACCTAGGCAGACTGACCACAGAGCCCTGGGTTTTTCATTAATATGCCATATTTCTGTCTCTGCTCTGTAGAAAAAAAATTGTAGAAGTTGACAAGCTGTTTAAAATTCATATGAAAACGCAAAAGACCTAGAATAGCCAAAACAACTTTGAAAGAGAATAACAAAGTTGGAAGACTAACATTACTGAATTTTAAGACGTCTTATAAAACAATGTATAGAGTATACATACACACACACATATATATATACACTGTCATATATATATATATATATAGAGAGAGAGAGAGAGAGAGAGAGTTTATTTTTGAAAAATATCCAAAGACAAGACAATTCAATGGAGAAGGGACGGTTGTTTCAGTGAATGAGGCTGGACAATGAACTTCAATCTATACCTCATACCATATACTAAATTAAGTCATAATAGATCATAGACCTAAATGCAAAATCTAAAACTATAAAGCTACTAGTAGAAAACATGGGAGAAAATCTTTGTGATCTTTGATTAGACAAATATTTCATAGACATGATGCTAAAAGCACAATCAATAAAAGAAAATTTTGATAAATTGGATTTCATCAAAATTTAAAACTTCTGTTCTTGAAAAGACACTGTGAGAAGAATGAAAAAACAAGCCACAGACTGGGAGAAAATATTTGCAAAACACATATCTGATAAAGGACTCGTGTCTCAAATATATAAAGAGTTTTGAAAACTCAATAATAAGAACAGACAACTCAATTTTTTTTAAGTGAGCAAAAATTTGAACAAACATTTCCAAGAAGATATATGGATGGCAAATAAGCACATGAAAAGATGCTCAACATCATTAGTCATTAAGGAAATGCAAATTAAAATCACAAAGAGATATTGCTGCATACCCATTATTGTATAGAATGCCTGATTAAAAAGACTGATCATACCAAGAGTTGACAAGGATGTCGAGGAACTGGAACTCTCATAAATTGTTGGTGGGAGTTGAAATGGTATAAGCACTATAGAAAACAGTTTGGTAGTTTCTTAAAAAGTTAAATACATCTACCACATGATCTAGCCATTTCACCCCTGCATATTAAACTAAAAGAAAAGAGCATGTGTCCACACAAAAACTTATGTTTCAATGTTCATAGCAGCTTTATTTATATTATTATTTTTTTTTTGGTCCACGTCACGTGACATGCAGCATCTTATTTCCCCCACCAGGGATTGTGGCATGTGGGATCTTAGTTCCCGCTGCAGTGGAAACTTGTAGACTTAACCACTGGACCATCAGGGAAGTTTCTTATAGCGGCTTTAATTTCTTAAATATTTATTTATTTAATTAATTAATTTTTTTTTGGCTGCATCGGGTCTTCATTGCGGCACTCGGGCTTCTCTCTAGTTGTGGCATGCAGTCTTCAGGGCGAGCGGACTCAGTAGTTGTGGCGCCTGGGCTTAATTGCCCCACGGCATGTGGGATCTTAGTTCCCTGACCAGGGGTTGAATCTGCGTCCCCTGCATTGAAAGGGGGATTCTTTTACCCCTGGACCACCAGAGAAGTCCCCAGCAGCCTTATTTTATTTTATTTTTTCCAGAAACTCTATTCTGTTTTAATGTAAAGCATCATAAGTCAATAACATTAAGAATTATATTCATGTACCTACAGAATAGGGGGATTTGTCAAATCTGCTCTTTAATATCTAAATAATAGCTTAAATTAGCTCTGATGAAAATAAAATGTCACATATGTAATTTGAAATTTTCCAATTTTCCCTTTAACCAGTAAAAAGAAACAGGTGAAATTACTTATAATAATATATTTTAAAATGTAATATATAAAAATATTGTCATTTTAAAATTAATTAATATATTAATAATGAGATATTTTACCTTTTTCATATTAAGTTTGTAAAATCTGTTGTGCATTTTACACTTACTGCACACATGTTAAATATTGATTGGAAAGACTTTATCTGTATTTAGATTTCATAAAGTTTATAATCAAATTATTTGACTCATATACTTGACTTTTTCCAAACATACTTAAATATTTTCCAAACATTTAAATGTGTCATATTTTAAAATTAATGTTTAAATAAAATTAAAATATAAATTCCACTGTTGTCCTAGCCACATTTCTTTTTTTTTATACAGCAGGTTCTTATTAGTTATGTATTTTATACATATTAGTGTATACATGTCAATCCAATCTCCCAGTTCATCTCCACCCTCCCACAACTTTCCCCCTTTGGTGTCCATACGTTTGTTCTCTACATGTGTGTCTCTATTTCTGCCTTGCAAACCGGTTCATCTGTACCATTTTTCTAGATTCCACATATATATGTTAATATACGATATTTGTTTTTCTCTTTCTGACTTACTTCACTCTGTATGACAGTCTCTAGGTCCATCCACGTCTCTGCAAATGACCCAGTTTCATTCATTTTTATGGCTGAGTAATACTCCATTGTACATATGTACCAAATCTTCTTCATCCATTCATCTGTAGATGGGCATTTAGGTTGCTTCCATGACATGGCTATTGTAAATAGTGCTGCAATGAACATTGGGGTGCATGTGTCTTTTTGAATTACGGTTTTCTCTGGGTATATGCCCAGTAGTGGGATTGCTGGGTCATATGGTAATTCTATTTTTAGTTTTTTAAGGAACCGCCATACTGTTCTCCATAGTGGCTGTATCAATTTACATTCCCACTAACAGTGCAAGAGAGTTCTGTTTTCTCCACACCCTCTTCATCATTTGTTGTTTCTAGATTTTCTGATGGTGCCCATTCTAACCGGTGTGAGGTGATACCTCACTGTAGTTTTGATTTGCATTTCTCTAATTATTAGTGATGTTGAGCAGCTTTTCATGTGCCTCTTGGCCCTCTGTATGTCTTCTTTGGAGAGATGTCTATTTTTTTGTGGTACGCGGGCCTCTCACTGTTGTGGCCCCTCCCATTGCGGAGCACAGGCTCCGGACGCGCAGGCTCAGCGGCCATGGCTCACGGGCCCAGCCGTTCCGCGGCATGTGGGATCTTCCCGGACCAGGGAACGAACCCGTGTCCCCTGCAGGGCAGGCAGACTCTCAACCACTGTGCCACCAGGGAAGCCCCCAGCAGCCTTATTTTTAATAGCCAAATATTGTAAACAACCCAAATGTCTATCAACAGGTAAACTGATTAGAAAACTGCAGTATATTCATATAATGTAATGCTACTCATCAGTAAAAGTAACAAAACTTTTTTTTGTAACAGCTTTAGAGAGATATAATTTACATACCATAAAATTCACCCATTTAAAGTATACAAGGCACAGGTTTTTGGTATACTCACAGAGTTGTGCAAACCATCACCACAATCAATTTGAGAACATTTCAACACCCCACAAAGAAAACCTGGGCACCTCCCTGGTGGTCCAGTGGGTAAGACTCCGCTCTCCCAATGCAGCGGGCCCAGGTTCGATCCCTGGTCGGGGAACTAGATCCTGCATGCATGCCACAACTAAGTCTGCCACAACGAAGCACGCAACTAAGACCCAGTGCGGCCAAAATAATAAGTAAATTAAAAAAAAAAAAAGAGTAACAAAAAAAAAAAAGAGGGCTTCCCTGGTGGCGCAGTGGTTGAGAGTCCGCCTGCCGTTGCAGGGGACACGGGTTCATGCCCCCGTCCGGGAAGATGCCACGTGCCGCGGAGTGGCTGGGCCCGTGAGCCATGGCCGCTGAGCCTGCGCATCCGGAGCCTGTGCTCCGCAATGGGAGAGGCCACAACAGTGAGAGGCCCGCGTACCGCAAAAAAAGAAAAAAGAAAACCTGCACACCTTCAATTTTCCCCCCAGCTTTTGCCCCCGGTCCTAGGCAACCACTAATCTACCTTCTGTCTCTATACCTTTGCCAATTCAGAACATTTCATTAAAAAATGGAATCATGCAATATGTGTTTGTGTGTGTGTGTGTGGCTGGCTTCTTTCACTTAGCATAATGTTGTCGAGGTTCAGCCATGCTGTAGCATGTATCAATACCTCATTTCTTTTCTTTTTAAATTTTTATTTATTTATTTATTTGGCTGCGTTTGGTATTCGTTGCTGCACCTGGGCTTTCTCTAGTTGTGGCGAGCGGGGGCTACTCTTCGTTGTGGTGCGCGGGCTTCTTGTTGCAGTGGCTTCTCTTGTTGAGGAGCTTGGGCTCTAGGTGCGCGGGCTTCAGTACTTGTGGCTCATGGGCTTAGTTGCTCCGCGGTATGTGGGATCTTCCTGGAACAGGGCTTGAACCCATGTCCCCTGCATTGGCAGGTGGATTCTTAACCACTGCACCACCAGGGAAGTCGCTCATTTCTTTTTATGGCTAAACAATATTCCATTGCATGGATATATCACATTTGATTTATTCATTCCTCACAATGATAGGCATTTGGGTTGTCTCCACATATTGACTATTATGAATAATGCTGCTATAAACATTTGTGTACAAGTTGTACGCACATGTATGTTTTCATTTCTTTTGGGAATAAATGTAGGATTGGAATTGTTGGGTCAAATGGTAACTCTCTGTTTAACTTTTTGAGGAACTGCCAGACTGTTTTCCAATGTGGCTGTACCATTTTACATTCCTTCCAGCAGTGTATGCGAGTTATGATTTTTCTACATACTCACCAATACTTGCTATCATCTGACTTTTTAACTATAGCCATCCTAGTGGGTGTGAAGTGGTAGCTCATTGTCGTTTTGATTTGCATTTCCCTGATGACTAATGATGTTAAGCATCTTTCCATGTACATTTGTGTATCTTCTTTGGAGAAATGTCTATTCAGATCCTTTGCTCATTTGCACAATTGGATTGTTTGTCTTTTATTGTTGAGTTGTAAGGGTTCTTTACGTAGTGTAGATATAAGTCCCTTATCAGAGGAATAAATTATTAATACACCCAACAACACGGATGAATCTCCAAATAATTACACCAAGGGAATTCCCTGGTGGTCCAATGGTTAGGACTCTTGTGCTTTCACTGTCCAGGGCCTAAAGTCCCACAAGTTGTGCAGCACGGGAAAAAAAAAAAAAAAATTACACCAAGTGAAAGAAACCAGACAAAAAAGTGTAAATACTGTAGACTATGTAAAATTCTAGAAAATGTGAAATAATCTATAGTACCTATGGACAAGCAGAGGGAGAGTCGGGGGGAGGTGCAGGGAGGGAGGGTCTACAAAAGGGCACAAAGAAACTTTTGGGGGTGATGTCTATTTTCATTATCTTGACTGTGGTGATGGTTTCATGGGTGTATACATAAAACTTATCAAATTACACACTTTAAACGTGCAGTTTATTGAGTGTCAATTAACCTCAATAAAGCTATTTTAAAAGAGTCCAAGGGACTTTACAATCCTCTGTTGCTTCATGTTTGTCATGTTACTATGTTTTCACCCTGAAAAGGTCCCTCCCAACTGTACTCCCCCCAATTTATTTTGCTCTTCTACCCTCACCAATGTTCTCCAACATCTCCCATCCCACCTGGCTCTATTACTGGACACACCCTATTTCCTGTCACATTTATTGGTGCTTCTCTCCCTAAGGCTTCCCAGGTCCCAGGACAATGCATACTTAAGGCCCTGGCAGAATTTAGCCCAGTGTCTCAGTTCTGTTTAACGTGGTGGTTAAAAGCACAGACTCTGAGACGACAGACTGCTTGGGTTCTAATCCTGGTTTTTCTATCCTGACCTTAAGCAAGTTCATTAACTTTTTTATGCCTTAGTTTCCTCCTGTATAAAATGGGCATAAATTGAGTGCTCACCTCATAGGGTTGGTGTGATGATTAAATGAATTAATGTATGTAAGATGCTTAGATCAGTCCCTGGCACGTGGTAAGCATAGGTAAGGCTTTGCTATTATTTATTCTTGGAACAAGGATGGAGATTTGCCAAACATTTGGTGGGCAGCTATTTCTGGGTAGAAAGAATTTTCAGGATTTTGGGGAAGTAGCTTCATCATGGTTTTCTCTTTGTGGTAGGGTCTATTGCTGCTGGCCCTTCTCTTGTTAAAATTCTGATTGGTGATTTTTCTTTGTTGTGTATTTCCCTCCATGGTACCTATAGACATTGAGGGCATGGTGAACCTGTTATTAAGGGGATACACAAAGGTAGCACGGGGCAAGATTATCGCATGGAATTGAAATGAGCTCTAAGCCTTTGAACATTTGTTATGTGAACCGGGGGAAGGGAGTGTTATACTCCAAAAGCTGTTTTTTCCAGTCATCTTTTTTGGTCAGAAATTTGGTAACTCACTCCTTGATTCATCAGCACTGTGAGAACAAGGTAGAACAGAGAGCAGAACACAGACTTATTCTGTGGATCCAGCAGAGCACACTGACCCTAGCACACCTCTCCTTGGGGGACCCCTGCTTTCTCTTTGCGTGTTGACCCAGTCTTGTAAGGCTTCCCTTTACCTAATAAAGCTTAATCCTTCACCTATGCTGAGTGATATTCTAGAATGCATTCTAAATCCTGGAAGACAATAGGTGATGACCCAGAAAGGCTCCCATGGCATGACAGAAACACACTGAGAGTCATACAGTCTATTCCTTTGTCTCAGTTCCTGTTTATTGTTGGCCTGGGGCCTAGGATGATTCTCTGAGCAGAGAGGTCCTTACAGGATAATTAAAAGGTGACCATATAAATATTTCCGTAAATTAAACCAAGGCAGTGTACTTAGTTCTAGCTGAATCTCGATACTCTTTGGCTTCCTTTGACCAAATTATAAGGCTTTCTTTTAAAACTTTTAAAAATTTCTAAATTATTTTTTTTAATTGTGGTAAAGAATGCATGACATAAAATTTACCATCTTAACCATTTTTAAGTGTACAGAACAGTACTGTTAACTATATTTACATTGTTGTGCAGCCAATCTCTGTGTCCATTAAACAACTCCCCATTCTGTCCAGCTCCTGGCAACCACCATTCTACTTTCTGTTTTTATGAATTTGACTACCCTAGATACTCATATAAGTGGAATCATACAGTATTTATCTTTTGTGACTGGCTTAATTCACTTAGCTTAATGTCCTCAGAATGCATCCATGTTGTATCATGTGTCAGAATTTCATTCTTCTTTAAGACTGAATAATATTCCATTGTATGTGTACACCACATTTTGTTTATCCAATCATCTGTTAATGGACATTTGGATTGCTTCCATCCCTTGGTTGTTATGAATAGTGCTGCTATGAAGGTGAGTGTACAAATAAGTTTTCAGCTTCCTGCTTTCAGGGTTTTTAAAATTATATACCCAGAAATGGAATTGTTGGATCATATGGTAAAGGCTTCCTTTCTTATCTTGGAAAAGAAACATTACTTTAATGTTAAAATGAACTGACTTTATCTTGGAATAGAAAATAAAAAACTGCATGAATTTTTAAGATAAAACGTAACACTTCAAAGTTATTTCATGTTATCATAAGCTGTATAGGATTACTGCTCATATTTTTCCTCTTCTCTCCCTTTAGGGCATCTTTAGTGGAAAGTTTGAAAAGCACTATTTCAAGACAAGTGGATTTTAAAAGGCTTTCATCAGGATCAGGAATGTAAATTCAGTACTTGCATTAATACTGTGTCCCCAGAAGAACTTTGAATTAAATTGTAACAGAAAGTTTGAAGGAATCACATACTGTTTATGTACGCATCTCTAAACTGTATGGCTGTTAGCATAACTGATGCCATCTAGGGCCCATTCAATTCCTCCTATTCTTCCACTGACTGTGGAAGGGCTGACCTGTATAGTGAACTCTTCTCTGTCATCAAGGGCTTTGTAGTAATAGATATTGTTTAATGATCGTTAGGTCTAGGTGGCCTTTATGCTCTATTCGTCCCCAAACAGTGATGAAAACCTTCACTGCTATATTCCCAGCGCCGAAGAGACTAGTTACCTATTCATAAATCTTGGCTTAGGAATGCACTTCTTGTTTCCAAGTGTATACCCCCTAACCCTAGGTTAATTATGAAATGACCCAGTGGCATCTTGGCGGTGCGGAGTGAAGCTGTGAATGCTTCTGGATCGTTATCTGGCCAGTCCCACCCTGTGAGTGAGTTACCGTATGATAAACTGATTCATTCATTATATGGAGCTACCTGCGTCATTTTTCGGTCTCAGGATACCTTCTCAGTTCGGTGGGCACTTTTTATTCCTTCCATCCTCCAAAACTAAACTCTTTTGGGTTTTCCTAAATAATACATAGATTCAGTGCTGAGTCTTTTCCTTCTTTCATCCAGGGAGAAATGGGGTCTTTTAGATCCTTGCCATTTATTCGTTACATTGGCATAGATGCCAGACAAAGAAATAAAAGCATCCCAATTGGGAAGGAAGAAGTAAAACTATCTCTATCTGCAGATGATATGATCTTGTATATAGAAAGTCCTAAAAAATACACTAAAAAACTTTTAGAACTAATAAATGAATTTAGCAAGTTTGCAAGATACAAGATCGATATACAAAATCAATTGTATTTCTGTATACTTACAGTGAACAATCCAAAACTAAAATTAAAAAACAATTTTATTTATAAAAATAGGAATAAACTTAACAAAAGAAGTGCAAAACTTAGACTCTGAAAACTACAAACACTGTTGAAAGAAATTAAAGATCTAACTAATTGGAAGAACATCCCATGTTCATGGATTGGAAGACAACATTGTTAAGATGGCAGTACTCCTCAAACTGATCTGCTGAATCAGTATAATCTCTATACTGTCCCAGCTGAGTTCTTTGTAGAAATTGACAAGCTGATTCTAAAATTTACATTGAATTTTAAGGTACCCAGAATAGCCACAATTATCTTAAAAAAGAAGAAAGTAGGAGAACTCACACTTCCCAATTTCAAAATTTAAAATAAGGCAATGGTGGGAATTCCCTGGTGGTCCAGTGGCTAGGACTCTGTACTTTCACTGCTGAGGGTGCAAGTGCAATGCCTGGTCAGGGAACTAAGATCCCACAAGCCATACAGCATGGCCAAAAAATAAATAAATAACAAAATAAAATGGAATAAGATAAAATAAGGCAATGGTGATCAAGACAGTGTGGTACTGGCACAAGGATAGACATATAGATCCAAGGAATAGAATTGACAGTCCAGAAATAAACCCATACATCTATGGGCAACAGATTTTCAACAAGAGTGCCAAGACCACTTAAAGGAGAAAGAATCGTCTTTTCAACAAATGGTGCTGGAAAAACTATATATTCACACACAAAAGAAGGAAGTTCTCACACCACATACAAAAATTAACTCAAAATGGATGTGTTGGGCTGCACCCCGAAGTGCTGCAAGTCCTGTCTTGCAGCTTCAAGACCGAAGAAAGAGCCAGGAGTCAGTGACAAGAGACATCAGGGGTTTAATGGAGCAGGGAGCTAACATGTCTGAAGCAAGGTCCTGGAGTGACATCCCACCGTGCCCAGCAGATGGCAGGCAGGACATGATAGTGATCTTCACTACCAGGGGAAGAGGGAGATTACTGGTTATAGGGAGAATTGATGTCAGGTTGGCTTATCAGTTGCCAGGGCAACCAGCAGATGGGCGCGCCCCTCACTGCCGCTTTGATAAACTAACATAGTGGCAATAGTTCTGATCTAAAGATTAGAACAATCACTAGCTGGGGCCAGGAGCAAGTACATAGGCATTTACTGATTAGGCTCTATGATTAAGAGGGAGGGTCAGTCAGGTAAGCAGGGTGTAGGGGAGGCAGGGACTGGTCGAGCAGGGGATGTACAGAGAGCAAGAGAACAGCCATCTTGGGTGGCCTGATCATACTGGATATAAAATATAAAACTATAAAACTCTTTGAAGAGAACATGGGGTACATCTCATGACCTTGGATTTGGCAAAGGATTCCTAGAAATGACACCAAAAGCATGAGGAGCAAAAACAACAAATAGATAAATTGGACTTTATCGAAATTTACAAATTTTGTGCTCCAAACGACACTGTCTTAGTCCATTCGAGCTGCTATAACAAAATACCACAGACTGAGCAGCTATAAACAACAGAAATTTGTTTCTCACTGTTCTTGAGGCTGGCAATCTGAGATCAGTGTGCCAGCATGGCTGGGAGAGGACCCTCCTCTGGGTTGCAGACTTCTCATTGTGTCCTCACATGGCACAAGGGGCTACGGAGCTCTGTGGGGTCTCTTTTATAAGAGCATAATTCCATTCATGAGGGCTCCACTCTCATGACCTAAGCACCTCCCAATGGCCCCATATCCTAATACCATCACATTGGGCTTTACAGTTTCAACATATGAATTTCGACGGGAGCACAAACATTCAGCACACACCATCGAGAAAGTGAAAAGACAACCTACAGAATGGGAGAAAATATTTACAAATCATATTGGATAAGAGACTTGTATCCAGTACATATAAAGAACGGTTATAACTCAATAATAAAAAAGGTAACCCAATTTAAAATGAGCAGAGCATCTGTGAATAGGAATGAAGTATTGATCCATGCTATAGTGTAGATAAATCTTGAAAACATCATACCAAGTGAAAGAAGCCAGTCAAAAAAGGCTACATAATATATAATTCCATTCACATGCGATGTGCACAACAGCGAAATCTTTATGTAGAGAACATAGATTAGGGGTTGCTTAGGGCACAGGTGGGGAGAGAAAGGCATGGGGAGAGGAGAGATAGCTAAAGGAGATGGGGTTTCTTTTGAGATGATGAAAATTGTTCTAAAATTGGTGATAGCTGTACATATTTGTGAATCTCCTAAAAATCATTGAATTGGACACTTAAAGTGGGTGAATTATACCGTATATGAATTATATCTCCATAAAGCTGTTTAAGAAATAAAAGGGGGGGCATTTATTAGAAAGACACAGGCTCATGTGTTCAGCCCCCTAGGGTGGGGCTGAACCTGCTGGGCCCTCAGAGGCCCTGGAACTCTGGCCCAGAGGAGGGGTCCTCACATAATCCCTAATTTACAGCATCAAGACCACCTGGGAGTGCCTTAGAAGTTGGGCCAGGAGAGGTCTGTGCTGTGCAGCCTTTTGGCAAACAGCCACTAAGATTCAGTCAATACTGGCTCCTGACAATTATGACTTCAAGTTTATAGTGTCACTGTTTGGAAAAATACACCTGTGTTGTTTTAAAAGTGAAAATAATCACTATAAAGAAAAATTCAAATCATAGAAGCTTTACTAATGCATTTAACAAATATTTATTGTGTCCCTGCCATATGTCAGGCACCATTCAAAGCACTGGGGATATGACAGTGACCTAGAGTCTACACGTTAATGGAGGGAGTAGCCAAAAAATAATAAAAGTATGGAATATGTCAAGGGGTGATAAATGTTATGAAGAAACACAGACAAAAAAGAAAGTAGAAACCACTCAAAATCCCATCCCTGGAGATAACCTTTGTTAACATTTTGTTGAAAATCCTTCCAGACACCTCTCTACCTATATAGAAACATAAATATAATTTCATGTCAATGAGTATTTTCACATGCTGAGTCATAACCTGTTTCTTTTTCCAATAATATTTTCTGACATCTTTTCATGTCATAAATAAAAATTGACATAATTTTTTTCCAGTTTTGACTTTTTTTTAATTTGGAAAATTTCAAACAGGGAAGTAGAGAGAATGGTATAGTGACCACAATTACCTGTCTCCTACATTTAATAATTGTTAACATATTTGTTTCATCTATTTTTGGAGGGACAGGGCTTATGTCTGTTAAACTAAATTACAGACTTCGTGAACATCTTACCTGTTCTGTTTCTACACCAGTGGGTTGAAGGGCAAGTCAATTCTGACATTACCTGGAGTTAGTATCAGACTCCACAGGCTTAAGGGCTCAGTCCCCCTCAAGACTGCCTTCACTTCAAACGTCAGCCTTACTTCAGGGGTCCCCGGGCCACCTGCACTACTGGCCAACTGGCTACAAATTCAGGGGTTCCCACTACCCCCACAGGT
Organism: Physeter macrocephalus; assembly: GCF_002837175.3. Taxonomy (NCBI): domain Eukaryota; kingdom Metazoa; phylum Chordata; class Mammalia; order Artiodactyla; family Physeteridae; genus Physeter; species Physeter macrocephalus. Next base: position 23,655,024 of record NC_041218.1, read on the forward strand.
TTGATAATCTGCTAGAACAACTCAGAACTCAGCTAAGTGCTACACATATAATTAAAGATTTATTTAAAAGGCTATACATAGCAGGAGGTCTGGGAAGAGGACAGAACTCCCATGCCCTCTTTTGGTGGAGTCAGGGTATATCACCGTCTGGCATATTAACCTGTTCATCAACCAGAAAGCTCTACTGAGCTTCAATGTCCGGAGTTTTGATCAGGGTTTCATTACTAGGCACGGATGATTATATCAGTGTTAAGTGATTGCACTTAATCTGGTCCAAAGTTGCAACTCTCTAATCACATGCTTAGTCTTTCAAGTGACCAACCCCTATCTTGTCTTTTCATTGTTGAATTATAAGAGTTCTTTATATATTCTGGATACTGATCCCTTATCAGTTATTTGATTTGCAAACATTTTCTCTCATTTTGTGGGTTGTCATTTCACTTTCTTAATAGTGTTCTTTGACACACAAAAGTTTTTAGTTTTGATTAACTAAACTGATGAACTAAAATAGATAAATCGGACTATCTATTTTCCCTTTTGTTAATTGTGCTTTTGGTGCCATATCTAAGAAACCATTGTCTAATCCAAGGTCATGAAGATACACTCCTGTTTTAAGAGTTTTATAGTTTTAGCTCTTACATTTAAGTTCTTTTTTATTTTTGGTATATGGTGCAAGGTAGGTCCAACATCATTCTTTTGCTTGCGGATATTCATAGACCTTTTAAACTGTACTGAGTTACTTGTCTTTCTTTGCATTTGGTCTGTAAACTCCATGAGGGCAGAGACCAAGGTGGTCTTACTAAATTTTTAATGAATGGATGAATCAGGCAACCAAAATATCAAGTTTCTTTCCTTTTGTCAGAAATTATATCAACTGTGTACAGTAACACTGTTTTCATTGATATTGGTAGTTAAAATCTTTTGACAATAACAATTCAGAAACAAACTAATACACAGGATGCTAGGGATTGTACAACTTAACAGGCTTTGGAGCAAAACATTTGGATTCAAATCCTGATTTTCATTTAAGAAATGTGTAACCTTGGGCAGATTAATTACCTATTTCTTATTCCTTAAAATGGGGATTTACTTTGTATAATTGTTTAAAGGATTAAATAAGACCTCATAACTACAGTGCTTTACACATTGTAAGCATTCATCAAACGGTGGCAGTTAATTAATTAATTAATTTATTTTTGGCTGCATTGGGTCTTTGTTGCTGCACGTGGGCTTTCTCTAGTTGTGGTGAGCGGGAGCTACTCTTCGTTGCATTGCACGGGCTTCTCATTGTGGTGGCTTCTCTTGTTGTGGAGCACGGGCTCTAGGCGCGCGGGCTTCCGTAGTTGTGGCTCACGGCTCTAGAGCACAGGCTCAGTAGTTGTGGCACATGGGCTTAGTTGCTTGGCAGCACATGGGATCTTCCCGGACCCAGGGATGGAACCCGTGTCCCCTGCATTGGCAGGCAGGTTCTTAACCACTGTGCCACCAGGGAAGTCCCAGTAGTAGTTACTTATTATTGCAAAGGAGAAGCAGCAATGTTTGGAAATTTTCTCCACAGTACAGATTCCAAGATTTATATTTTCTTTTGTGAATTGAGAATTGTTATACCATCGATGTTTGATTCGGAGAGAAAGGCATACACAAAAACACAATTCAGTGTGTTTGTGCAAATACTCTGGAGTCAGAGCGTCCTGGGCAATGGAATGAAATACCTTTTTGGGTGTCAGAATTTAGTGGAAAGGGGATTCTAGGCATTTTGTATTTATTTCAGTGTGGCACATTTTTCAGGTTTGTACAATAGTTATTTGATTACGTGTCTGTGTCCTCCATTAGGGTCTGCATACAAATCTTGTCTTAAATCATCTTTGAATTTGCTGTACAGTGGACACTCCACAGATGGTTGAATTGATGCGCCTTGTCCACGGGGGTCCGAAAGGACTCTATGTAGAGGAATGGAGAAGTCGGAAGGGGGAGGAAAGACCTCGGATCCATTGCCAAGGAGAGGAGAGCTGCACAGGTGTGGGAGCCACGAGGGTCCTAGAGCTTCAATCCGACGCAAGGAAGTAGAGAACCACTTTTTCCCTTTTCCCGGCCCGTTAGGGTCACTTCCGGGAGGGGGCGGCGAGACAAGAGGAGGCGTGCGGGGAAGGAAGCAGTTTACGCCGCACCAGGCGGAAGTGTGCCAAAGGTTTTGGTGCTGCCGCTTCCGGTCCGGGTAAAGGCTGCTGAGGTATGCTGCATGGTCTGTGTCGGGCCGGGACAGCTTTCTGAGGGCAAGTCAGCGGGTCAAGAGGCGAGCACCGGCGTGTAGACTCAGAAGTCTAGAGTCTAGTGGTAAGATCGGAAAAACAGCCAGGAACTTGAATACGATCTAACCTCTGTTTCCGAGGGGGTAACTTCCACGGGGAACCCCTCTGCCCTGGTAACGGCCAAAGAGGAGATGGCGCCAGTCAGGGAGCGGCCGTGGCCGACAAAGTGAGGAAGCGCGAAGGCGGAGCAGCCCGAGAAGCCTCGGGAGAAAACACCAGAGCCATCGCTGCCGCCACCACCGCTACCACCATGGAAGGGGCAAAGCCGACATTGCAGCTCGTGTACCAGGCAGTGCAGGCGCTCTACCACGACCCAGATCCCAGCGGAAAGGAGCGCGCCTCGTTTTGGCTTGGGGAGCTGCAGCGTTCGGTGAGGGGCCGAGAGAGGCCATTCTGCGCCGCGGGGCAAGGGCGGGGTGGGACCTCGGCTGGAGCCGGCGCCGGGCCGTTGGCCTCCTGAGGTCCTCCTTGGGGAGGAGCTGCTGCCGCGGGGTGGGGCTGCGAAGCTACATCTACGCGGCTTTTCGGAAACTAGTTGCAGCTGGTCGGTCGCGAAGTGGCCCTTTCCCCACCCCGTAGAATCTGGTTTGTAGGTCCTGTACTTCTCGTGGCTTCGATCTGGTCTTCCAAGTTTCACCCTTGCTACTATTTGTTTCTTAGGCCTTGCTTTTCCGTTTTGTCTTTCTTCAACCAAATCCAATCCCAGTCTTTCTCTGTCTTCCACTTAAAGATGTTTTATCCGTCTCTCTTCGGTGTCCAGGTGTTACTCCGGCAATTCCTTCCCACTCATAGCCTTACATCTCACTGTTTCTTGCTGCTTTTCACTCTAGTTTGAGTACATTATTCTCGAAACTTCTCAGGTTTCTAGATCCTTATACACGTGAGTTTCCCCCGTGTTTTGGAGTGCAACATAATGTAAAGAAAAAAAATCAATTCTCGTTTCAGAAAATCTTTGCCGTTCTCATTTTGCTGCATATTGGTTTTCTGACCTTCTCTTTCCTCTGATTTTTAGCTTCTTTATAAGATACGGGTATCGTAGCTGCCTTGATTATTACAGATAATTTTGTCAGTATCCAATGAGGGGGTTAATTGCAACCTATTATACTTACTGTGTTTCTGCGTTCTTTGAATCTCGTGTATTATGCTTCCTCCTCTAATTTTCCTACTTACCCTTGCAGTGCTTTAATTCAGTGTGATTATGTGTACTTGGTCATATTGCTGACTTTACCTTTCTTATTTTTGCATTTTATACACCTAAGTATGTTTTAAAATTTGCTCCCTCCCCTTCCATTTATTTTTTTAAACTCATGACTAGTACTTAAAGATGCTCTGCCCTTTTGAATCAGCTCCTAGGCTGTGAGTGCATAATAAGTATGTTAAAATGTGCAACTTTGAATATTACACTTAAAAAAAAAATCGGGAACCCAAGTCCTGGGTGACCTCATGGGAAGAGAAAGGAATAAGACTCACTGTAGGCTACACAAGAAAATCATACATATGTGGTCTGTCTTAGTGTTTAGTTAGTTTTTGTGATCTGGGGAGCCACACGTCCCTGATCTTAAAGTTTTCAAAGTAAAAATAGGAGAAATGCTACACCGTACCAAAAGTAAGCTTTCCCTACAAAACCTGCTTATTGCTGTATGTATTTTAAATCAGTATTTTAGTGCTTACCATGTACCAGCAACTGCTGGGTGTTGGTATATGGAAATGAACCAGACCAAAAAAATCTTTGCTTGGCACAGGATGTTTGTGATGTTTAAACGAGTTAATACCTACAAAGAACTTAACAAAGTTCTTTGAACCTAGAACTCAAAATATGTTAGTAATTGTTATTTAAATATTAGTCACTTAGTTTCCACTAGTCTCTGTTACAGCCTTACATCATCACCATCATCATTATCATCACTATTTACAGTCAGGTCCCAACAGGAACAGATGGCACACTTGAAATAGGCTAATTTGAGGAGGGTGTGTTTTATAAAGATACTGTTTATAAAGATGTGGATATAATGGGATACCACAAAAGATAGTGTAGTACCCTGTAGCCAAACTGTTAACAGCCCTAAGCCAGAAGAGCTAAGAGAGAGAGTGGTTACTTCTTGGACTCTCAGGAGAAGTATGGAGTTGGCTGCCTTGAGAGGAATTGTAGTTTGCAGTTGAAGGGACATAGCCAGCATGAGGTGATTGTGCAGGGAGGAAGCTGGAGGAATAAATATCTACACCTTTTTCTCCTAACTTCCTCCTCCTCCTGGGATTCCCCATTGGGCACACCTAACCCTAAGCTAGGGGACTCAGGAACCTGTTGATCTGTTCCATAGAGGTCAGCTGGGGCAGAAAACATGGTAGAGAAGAGTGGAAAAGTGGACCTGGAAAATAGCACAGTCACACATCATCATTTTTAGGCAACTTCAGCATCTGGATTGACAATTCAGCTAACACTTCGGCTTCTTATTTCCTTTACTTTTTTCTAAGCCACCTGGTCACACAATCACATCTTGGATCTTGTCATTGCTAAAAAGTCACCAACCCCCCCTGAATCACTCATTCACGCACTGAGCTCTGATCACACAACCAACTGAAATTCTTCTAGTTTCCTGGCTCAGGAATCTCAAGTAACGTCATGTAATAGTTTTTACTTTTTTGAAATCTTACATAATTTTAATTTTATCAAAATAAAAAAACTTATTTATTGTTAATTTAGTAATAAAAGTTATTATTGTTAAAATTTTAAAGATTTAAGCCAAACTTTAAAAACTTTCTAAAGTTATAAAATGGGAATAGTTTTACAAGATTTAGGAAGAAAAAAGAGCAGTTTCATAGTTTCTCCTATGAAAGATGAGGATTTAGGCTTCTTCCGCTTCCTCACACCCCATCACTCATAGGTATACCTATGGTATACCACATTTTTGGTTAACATAGGTATACCACATTTCTAGTTAAATCATTACATATTGTGAATCATGAAGTGTGTATACCATGATAATTTCTTTTTTGTGCAACTTTTTTTTTGGTGTTAATCATTACCTTTTTCTTTTTTTCACGTTTGCCTTATTTTCTATATATCTACAGTAATTCATCCCAAACTGTCTGTTAGTAGGTGTAAATATCCTCTTAGTATGTTCACACTGGTAATCTGTTTCCTTTTTTGGTGGAAGGAAACCTCTCCCGAGAGCCCTGTATCTCCCTGCTCCAATCTGGCCTGGTTCTCCAGGCCTCTTGCATAATTATTATCTTGGGATCTCACTGTCCTAGGGAATTCCTTTTTCTTTCTTGTATTGGATGTGCTGAATCCTGGATCCCATGATCTTTTCTTGAATTACTCCCTCATTTGACAGATAATTGAGAGGGGAACCTTCATCTCTTCTCTCTCATTGTTAGTCGTTTTTCTTGGACCACTTTTACCCTGAGAGTTCTCTAGTCTTCTGCCTGGAGGTTATGAACTAGGTTGCCAGTGGCAGGTAGGAGAATGAACTGGAGGATGAATCTAAACTCTTAAGTATGTAGGCTTTAGTTTATTTAATCTGTTTTCAGTATGATACTCCTGTCCTTAGGTGGGTCTGTTGTCCAAGAGTCCAGAGTCCCTCTACTTCAGTCTCTGCAAAGTAAACCTTGAGTTTTCTGTGATGGTGGGAGGATAGTATAGTAGCCTGGCCCCTCCGAGTCAGGGAGAAAATCTAGGAAACTAAACTGCTTACACAGATTTTGAAGCCATTCCTTTGTTTTCTTGTTCTATCTGTGCATCTGTCTTCAGGTGTACCTCAGTACTTCTGATTCTTGAGCCTTACTGGGATTTTGCAAATGAATTAGTTTGCCTCTTGGCTTCCTCCATTCTTATCCCTTCCCCCTCCCTGCTACCAGGCAAATTTCAGCTTTCTCAGACCTTCTCTGAGAGTTAACACTCACCCAGCAGCTTTCTCCTTTTCACAGTTTTGTTAATATCATTCGTGTTTCCATTTTCTGTCCTTGTGGGTTCCCTCCTCCTTGGGGGAAAAAAAATCTTTTTACTCTGATTTTGCAGGGAATTTGAGGGCAAACAGATGTTTCAATCAGTTAAATTGTGTTAAACAGAAGTCTTAGTTCTTGAATTTCATCAAAACCTTATTCCATTGACTGGCCCTTTTTCTTTGTTAGGTCTTGTCTTTTTCCAGGGACTGTCAGTTCTCATCCCTTTCTTCAATATACCACCAACCCTTCACCTCTGATTTGGTAGAACTTGAGCATGTGTATCCAATTGCTTCTCCTGTCCGATTTTAGTGCTCTGCATCTTATTATCTGAATTCTCAGGAACCTTGATCTTTTGGTTATCCTGTCTCACTTGTATCCTAAAACTCCCTCTTTACTGGATCCTTCCCATCAGCATTCATACAGCTGTAGTATCTCCCAGAATAAGCAAATGTTTTTTTGTGGGGAGGGGATACAGCCTTTGTCTGGTTTTATGATTTTTTTAATTTTTTTCTTACCTTTGTACTTTTACTATTACTTTTTCCCAATCCTGTCTTAAAATGAAGAAACTAGCCTATCTTTTCAAAGTCTAGCTAGCTTAAATTCTTTCTCCTTCAAGTCTTAACAGATTTTCTTCCGCTGAAAGTCATTTCTGCCCCTGCCCCAACACCGAAAGCACTTTAATTGCATTATCATTTTTTTAACCTTTTTGAAAATTTGTTTTGTCTCCCCCAATAGACAGTAGAATCCTTTCAGATGTTTATATAATCTGATACCCGTAGTTGAAGGAATAAACCATGATTATTAAGAAATGATCAAGATGTCTGACAGTTTCTTTTTTTTTTTTGAACATCTTTATTGGAGTATAATTGCTTTACAAGGGTGTGTTAGTTTCTGCTTTATAACAAAGTGAATCAGCTATACATATATCCCCATACCTCCTTCCTCTTGCGTCTCCCACCCTCCCTATCCCACCCCTCTAGATGGACACAAAGCACCAAGCTGATCTCCCTGTGCTATGCGGCTGCTTCCCACTAGCTAGCTATTTTACATTTGGTAGTGTATACATGTCCATGCGACTATCTCACTTTGTCCCAGCTTACCCTTCCCCCTCCCCGTGTCCTCAAGTCCATTCTCTACGTCTGCATCTTTATTCCTGTCCTGACCCTAGTTTCTTCAGAAACTTTTTTTTTTTTTTAGATTCCATATATATGTGTTAGCATACGGTATTTGTTTTTCTCTTTCTGACTTACTTCGCTCTGTATGACTGACTCTAGGTCCATCCACTACACTCACTACAAATAACTCAATTTCGTTTCTTTTTATGGCTGAGTAATATTCCATTGTATACATGTGCCACATCTTCTTTATCCATTCATCTGTCGATGGGCACTTAGGTTGCTTCCATGTCCTGCCTATTGTAAATAGAGCTGCAATGAACATTGTGGTACATGACTCTTTTTGAATTATGGTTTTCTCAGGGTATATGCCCAGTAGTGGGATTGCTGGGTCGTATGGTAGTTCTATTTGTAGTTTTTTAAGGAACCTCCATACTGTTCTCCATAGTGGCTGTATCAATTTACATTC
>NC_041218.1:23663782-23676863 GCF_002837175.3 Physeter macrocephalus
AGCTGCTCCGCGGCATGTGGGATCTTCCCGAACCGGGGCACGAACCCCTGTCCCCTGCATCGGCAGGCGGACTCTCAACCACTGCGCCACCAGGGAAGTCCTCATTGTAGTTTTGATTTGCATTTCTCTAATGATTAGTGATTTTGAGCATTATTTCATGTGTTTGTTGGCAGTCTGTAGACAGTTTCTTAAAAATGTTCCTGAATGCATAGCTGCTTGTAGCACCTCCAAAGGGGCAGTTGGATGACTCAGATTTGTCTTTTTCTATGAATTTCATTTATTTTTGCTGCCTCTCTCTAACATATCCATGGATGATTGAAAATAAACAATATTATTCAGCCTCCTATGATGCTCTCAGTCTTTCCAATCTTTTTTTAAAAGGCAGTCTTTATGAGATAAGTTTTTATTACCCTCATTTTATGCTTTGAACGACTTGAGTACAGAAAAGGAGAGGAACTTTTTGACACAATAAGCCTTTCTTGAAGTGGTCACTAAGTGACATTTTAAACCAAAAATCTGTTTTAAAGTAGTCACAAAACATGCAGTGTAGTAGCATAGTGTTTTAATTTTCAATTTGAAATTGGTAAAGCATTCCCTGGAGGTCCAGTGGTCAGGACTCTTTGCTTTCACTGCAGAGGGCCCCGGGTTCAGTCCCTGGTTGGGAAATTAAGATCCCACAAGCCGTGCACCATGGCTGGGAAAAAAAAAAATCTACTTTAGTTGGAAACAGAAAATGTAGTAAGTAAAATTATGCCATATAAAGTAGCATCCAAAACTGTACAGTCCCTAAGAAAATTAACAAAAAAATGAAATTGGTAAGGAACAGAATTTGCCTGGTTTGTTTCAAAACCACTTTGAATAATATACTTTTTGAAAAACTATTATCCTTACTTCCCTCTTCCCCATACTTAACTAATCTTTGAGTCATTTAGTATAGTTATAATGATCCTGGTGACAATAGATTTAGTATAACGGTATAATTTGGACATGGTTCAGCCCATGCTATGAGTTAGCATCTTTTCTCTTTCTCTGGTATTTGTATAAAACAGCCATTTTCTGAAGAATCTACATTCATTAAACTTTTTTTCCACCAAAATTCTTGGAAACAGCCTACAGCCATGGTTTTGTTTTATGGGATAGGCAGATATCACTGATGTCTTCCAAGTGTTTTAAAAGAAAAACTTATTTTGAGACAGATCTTAAAGGAAGCCTATTTAACTCTGAATACTTAGTAGTTTCCTTTGTCCACCTCTGGTAACCAAAATTAGTAGACAATGCAGAAACCAATGAAAGGAAAGACCATCTCTTTATAGGGCTAATTAATTGTGCTACTCATTTGTTCTAAGTTTGTAATTTAAATTATAAGAAGGAGACTACTTTCACAGAGACCATCTATGGGTTAGAGGTTATCTCAAAAGTTTCGTAGTTCAGTCTAAACTGAAAAGGAATAATGAAAAGAAAAAAAAAGCATAAATCACCTGGAATCGATGGCATTGTAGTGTTTGGTTTATCACATATCCTTGAGAATTTTCTTCTTCTAAATATATCAGGAAGGTCATGGGTCATGGAGTATCAGCTTCAGACTTCTTTCCTAGTAATTTTTCTCTTTGGAGTTTCTTGATTCTTTAGCCTAGTTCTAAAACCTAGAGTCTTCGTTTTTGCTCTAGTAATGCAGTCATTGATTTGATTTACCTGAAAATCTAGACATCTTTTAATGTTTCTGCTCTCATCCTCCAGTCAAGTGACTCCTAAAACATAAAACATGTTTTTGAAAGGCAAGCCTTCTAGAAAATAGAAAATGTTCGTGTACAACTTCTTTGGGGTCAGTTCAGTGAACATAGGAATACTGTATACTTTGCATTGCTGGAAAATGGGAGTGTGTAAGTAAATGATAAAAAGCAAAGACTTTTCAACTGAGTAGTATACCACTCTGGCTATATTGTCTAATATGATTGCCATTACCCACATGGCTATTGTGGCTGTTTAAATTTAAGTTAATTAAAATGAAGTTAAAATCAATTCCTTAGTTGCACTGCCGCATTCCAAGTCTTGGACAGTGCAAATATAGTCATTTCATGTCCTTGTTGTATTGGAGCTTATGAATGAGGATTTGTGATGGTATTTCTGTTGGCATGATAGTCTGTTATCTGGTGGCATTCATCTGTATTTGGATTAGTTTATTTCTCATCTTCCCAGGCCTTGGACCAGAGTCAATGGTTTGAAACAGGATATAAAATGATCTGGATACTGCTATGTTTTCTAAGTTGCCATTTTAACCATTTTTAGGCATACAGTTCAGTGGCATTAAGTACATTCATGTTGTGCAATCATCACCACCACCCATCTCTAGAACTTTTTCGTCTTCCCAAACTAAAACTCTGTACCTATTAAAGAATAATTCTCCATCCCCTCCTCTCTTCAGCCCCTGGTAACCACCACTCTACTTTTTTTTCCTCTAGGAATTTGACTATTCCAATTACCTTATGAGTAGAATGATACAATATTTGTCCTTTTGTGTCTGGCTTATTTCACTTAGCATAATATCTTCAAGGTTCATCATGTTGTAGACTATGTCAGAATTTCATTCCTTTTTAAAAATTATGGTGAAATACACATAGCATAAAATTTACCACTTTAACCATTTTTAAGTGTGTAGTTCAGTGGCTTTAAGTACATTCACATTGTTGTGTAACCATCATCAACATGCATCTCCAGAACTTTTTTCATCTTGTAAAAATGAAAATCTGTACCCATTAAACACAGTTAACTAACTCCCCATTTCTCTCTCCCTACAGCCCCTGGCAACCACCATTCTGCTTTTTGTCTCCATGAACTTGACTACTCTAGGTACCTCATATAAGTAGAATCATACAGTATTTGTCCTTTTGTGACTGGCTTTTTTCACTTAACATAATGTCCTCAGGCTTCATCCATGTTGTAGAATGTGTCAGAATTTCATCCCTTTTTAAGGCTGAATAATATTGTATGTACCATATTTTGTTTACCTATTCATCTGTTGATACACACTTGGGGAGCTTCCACGTTTTGTCTATTGTGAATACTGTTATGAGCACAGGTGTACAAATATCTGTTGGAGTCCCTGCTTTCAATTCTTTTGAGTATATCACCAGAAGGAATTGCTGGATCATATGATAATTCTATGTTTTTTTTGAGGAACTGAAATACTATTTTCTAGGTTTTACAGAATTTTAAGCTCTTGTTTTTTTTTTGTTTTTTTTTTTTGTTTTGTTTTGGCCGAGCTATGTGGCATGCGGGATCTTATTCCCCAACCTGGATCGAATCTGTGCCTCCTACAGTGGAAGCGTGGAGTCTTAACCAATGGACCGCTAGAGAAGTCCCATAAGCTCTGTTGAACTTAAAAACATTTAATTCTTAGAAAGTTGCGCTTGCTTAGATTACCTCTCCTGTGTTTCCCTAGCTTGTACCTTGGTACTGAAATATTACCAGAGAGTGTTGTACTGTTATATAGGTGAAGTTCCAGAGAGAAGCTTTATTTCTCTTTACTGTAAGTTCACAGTACTGCTAATGGGGATAATTTTGTAGTGTTTGGCATGCAGAACCCCTTGAAAGAACCGATTTAATTTTCCTCTTTCTGGTTAGACTTCCCAAAATGAAAATATGAAATTTGTATTTTTTTTTTCTTTTGGTAAGAAATTTTCTGTTAACAGAGTTTACATTATATTTTTTACTTTTTTTTTCAAGCCCACTGTACTCTTCAGTTTTTCTCCGTATTAACTGTTTACTTGTATTTTCTGTCTCAGCCATAGTTAATACCATTTATACAGATGGCCCTAAAGCAGAAGAATACACTTAGAACTAGTCTTAAAAAGGTACATGTTTTTACATAAGCACTCAGAGTTTTCTAACACTATAATGCATTTTTTATTAAACCTTAAGCTAGACATCTCATATTTCTGTACAATTAAGAAACTTGAATCTTCAGCATTATGTTAGTGTATGCTTAGTATGTCTGATAGTACTCTCATTCTTCAGGTTTATATGAGTTGTTATAAAACTTGCTCAGATAGGCAGGAATAGAGACCGGTGATTAAAGGAAATCCATTTTCTATATTTTGGCTTTCAGGAAGCCTTCACATGGGCTACCCATTTGCTTCAAATGAAATGGTTTCAAGCTTGGCATTTTCTACTTTTAAAGCAGGGCTGCCTAATATAATTAGTAAGGCCCACAGTGAATTGATTATCAAGGAATGCATGCTTCAGTCACTCCAAACCCAAGCTGACCTTATGGATCCAGATTTATTTATCTTTTTTCAGGGCCGTTCTTGAGGTTAATATTCACACGCATAGGTGGCTGAGGGTTTTTAATTTGGTTAGAGATTCTTTACGGTTGTTGAGGAAAAATTTTGGCAAAATTTCTCAGTATCATATTATGTGTGAGCAACAGCTACAGATTTGAGCCAAAGTTTATTTGATAGAGGCCATTATGACACAGGATTGTTTGAAAATGCTTGTCCCAGAAATACTGGGATTTCATCAGAAACTCAGGAGACCACAACGTGCAGTGCTGTAGTCATTTGGTCTTACTGATTCCTTTCATTGAGCTCAAGATAGAGTAATGCATATGGGCACTACCATCTTCCAACATTGTCTTGAAGATAAGAGTGTTTATTTCTCCTGGAATTTGAATAGCTTATGATGTTTTAAAGAATTATTTTTAGCCAGGAATCTCTTTCCTCCCATAAGGGAAATAATATCTCCCTCTTAATTATCTATTCAGTTATTATGGGGATGGCTGTGAAAATGTAAATTGGCCGAACTTATCTCTATAAATGAGCTTTTTTGCTTCTAGAAAACTTGTTTATGCATACATGGGTAGTCTATGGTTCTGGGAGCTTGCTTGGGGCTTTATGATTATTTTTCACTTACACTCTGCTTTTGGAGTTGGGAGTTGTTTACTCATCACTGCTGTGGTGAAGGTATTAGCTAAGTTTCATTTCATCATAGTTTCTGTATTTCAGACCATCTTGCAAAACAAATTATTTTGAAAGATAACAATTTTAGGTAGTGATGGTTTTCTTTTGAGATCTATAGCTTATATTTTTCCTAATATCCATTCATATCATTTTCTCTCCTCGCTGTTTAAGAAAACCATCAGAAAGTAACTTGTGACAGACCTAGAGATTTATCTTAAATTTGTAAAATTTTCATAAAGGATTAGATACAAAAACTTAAGATAGTTGACTGACAGAAAATTCCTTTCTTTCAGGTTAATAAGACTAGTTTGTTCTTTACCTGTCTCATGAAAATGCCTTTTTCTTGATTTGGGAAATTCTGATTTTCTAGCTCTATACCATATTGGTACAAGGCATGTGTCTATAATGTTGCAGTGTCTGACTGACTGTTTTTTAGGGGTTCTTTTTACTATGCTCTTGCCTGGTCTGCCCCTCCTTCCAGTATACTATAAATCTTTATTTAATAGATGTATTATTCACTAATTGAAATGTTTTTAAAAAGTACAGCAGTCTTACACGTTTATTCTTACTTCAAATTTCATTGAAATATTTGTATTTCCAGAACCTAATTTTCTATTTGCCAGAGCTCTTCTGTTTTCAGTGAAGTATTTTTAAGTAATGCTGCTTAATTTGAGGAGTTTTTGTATAGGGTTAACTAGCAGCTCTAATCTGCTTCTGATTCTTGGCAGCTGATGAATCCTTAGGCCCCCTATCTGGGTGTGTACTTGCAATGTTAAGGGTCTGCTCAGTGATTTCCGTTGATTAGGCAGTTTTAGAACTGTTAGTGTAGAAGTGAGTCCTGGAGCAGTCGTGACCGTTAAAGAAAAAAGGGCAAGTACTTTTAGGATCTGCTGTGAAGTATAATGAAAGACTTAGAGCATGTTAGTGAAAGGATTGCTGGGCCATAGCCTGCTTCATATTCATCACATAGTCATGAAAACATCTTTTGAAAAGAATGATATAAAGGCCTGTTCTGCTACTGCTTTGTGAAATAGAAGATTGGAATTAGTTGCTTAAATGGAAAATGTTCTCTTGTTGCAGCCTCTTTGAAATGTGCTGCTAGTGGGAGCTGCAGCTTCCTCCTGCTGACTCTGAGCCCCAGGCTTCGGTTGAGATGGTCCTTTCAGAAATGTGGAGCTTAGTCCAAGCCTGGATTTCAGTGGGTAGCACCTGGCATCTGTGGCTAGAAAGTCCTATGAAGTGTAAGTGCTTTATTCTCTCCTTGTAAAGAATCCCTTTTCCTTTCTTCTTTCTGCAGCTTAGCAGAGGGGAAGAACAGTGAGCAATGTACTATAGTATCTGAGGTATCAGGATTTGGTTCCATTTTCTTAATGATTCAGTGATCAAAACAGGATTACTTGTTTTTTGGATGCCAACAATTCTTAAACCCTCCTGGAATTCAAAATAAAGGAACAAATTATGACCCCTTAATATATAGTACTGGCAGTATCATCCTGGGTAATTTTTCACTGACAGTTTACTTAGTAGACTGTGATATTCAAGTTTCCCAGGTTTCTTTAGAGGTCAGTTTTGTATTTCGTTCTTTGTTCCAAAAGACAAATATTTGAAAAGAGAGGCACATTTGACCAGTGGGTGAGGCAGCATCAAGATAAATAAGGATGCTTGAAATGAGAAGACAGTTCTTTTTTCACTTCGGTTCTACTTGACACATTTACACAAGGAGCAGTATGGGAATTTTCCTAAGACCGATTCCTCATAGAATTATCCTAGGAAATACATATAGCTGCCATCTATATTTTAGTTTAATTAAAAAACAGAAAACTATGATAACATAATGAGTGTTAGAAGATGCAGTTTATATTTGGTTTAGTTGCCTGGGGTTAACTGCTATTCTCCTTTTTTTTTTTTTTCCTATTTCAGAAATACTGGTAATATTTTAAAGTAAGGTCATTCCAGAAAAGACTCCCATTTTGGGGAGACTTTAAGTTTCCCTTCACTGAAATTTTTCTGAGATTCTTAAATCTTCCGATTTTGGCTAGGAAAATATTGAGCTTCTTCTCATTGCTAAAGCAAAATATATATTTAAAACAAAACAGAACCAAGGCTCCAACTGGGTAAGGCAAGCAAAGTTCTACAAATGAGAACTCTGAATGAAAAAGGTCCTTTCAGGGCCTTTGTTTTCTTTATCTGTAAACTGGTTTGCTTGTTTTCTCTTGCCCTTTCTCTCTCTAAACATTGTGGATTCTGTTCTTATAGCTTACTCCCAATCCAGTAAGTATCTCAGCTACCTAGTAAAAGAATGGGCTTCATGTTTGGGAAAACAAAGAGGTGTTATAGATTTATGAGATGATAGTATCTTGTCATTTTGCTTCATATTTAATAATATATATTTGTTTAAATGGCTCTATGGCCAGGAGATTTTGAGAGAGGCAGAAATAATTAAGGTTGTTCTTTACTTTTGAAGAGATAACAGTCTATTAAAAAAGATGAACAAAGGCCCAAATAATTACAATATAAAGTTCTACAATTGAGCTGTTACAGTCAAGGGTACCTTGGTAGTAAGGAAAAAGGATTACTCCTCCAATATTTTCTCTTTATTTATGGCTTTCAGGAGTTTGAATATGATGTGTTTAGCATTTGGTTGTTTGTTTGGGGGAGTGGGGGACAGTAACATTCTCTGTTGCCCTTGTCTAGTGTAGTCTTTAGCAGTTCCAGTGTCCAGTGTTCTCATTGGTGGGGCTTTCTCAGTGATTCTGTCCTCCCCTGTGGCATTCATGCTCTGCCTTGCATCTGGCAGATCTTGTGCAGGATACATTTTTTTTGCCCTTCCTTCAGTGGTAGGAGACCTCTGTGGTGTTATTGTTATAGCATCATGGGCTCAAGACGGTTTTATGCCCTGTCCTGTAGGGGTAGAGGTTTTTTTCTTTTACCCTTACTGCAACAGCAATGGGTCTTACTTAACCTATAAGCCTTGAGGGTAACATCATTTGCTGCCCTTCCCATACCAGTTAAGGCTTTTGTTCAGTGGGGGAGAAGGGTCTAGTCAGAGCTTTTTGTGTCCTTTCTGCTATTGTGGCTACTCCTGTCCTCCAAGACTGTACCACCAAAGAGGTTTTCTCTGGTCTCCTGCCCTACCCCCATTCTTTCTCCTGAGTATTTGGTGGAGGGGTGTGGATAAGAGCCTGTAGGTGTTTGTGAATTCCCCTTGTGTCCAAGAGTCCCATGGGTTTTATATGTTCATACTAGCCCACACATATACAATTTTTTAAATCAATTTGATAATAATTTTAATTGAATTTTTATTACCTGGTCGTCTGGTGCCCCGTATCTCTTTTCTTTGTTCTGCCACAGATGAGCCAACGCTTGGTGAGGTCTCTTTAAATTTCAGTCTACTTGGTTGTCCTGGGACCTCAGCTTTCTGATGCATTTAAGAAAAGTTACTTTGTAGTTTATTTGCTTTTATTTATTAACTCCAAAGCAATGTTCTTTTCCACTTTCTGCATCTTAGGAGAATGTGAAATTCCTCTCAGGTATATAGATTCATTTATTTTAAACCCTACAAGATACTGTTGCTTTATATAGTCAGTGTTCACAGAGATTTACTTACATACTTAGCCTTTCCATTACTCTTCATTCCTTCCTGATTTCCATGTTTCTATCCAGAATTATTTTCATTCTGCTTGAAGAACACCCTTTAGTAATTTCTTCTTTGTTCTATTGGTAATGAACTCTCTCCTTTTATTCTTTTGGTCCCAAAGTGTCTTAATTTTGTTGCATTTTGGAAGGATTTTTTGCTGGGTATAAGTAACCAATTGGCAATTATTTTCTTCCAGTACTTTGAAGATATTTGATTCCCATTTTTTATTTTGGCAAGTCAGCTATCAGTCTAATTGTTCCTTTAAAGGTAATACATTTTTTTTCCTCTGGCCTTTAAGACTTTCCTTTTTGTCTTTAGCAGTTTTTTAGCAGTGTTATTTGATGTGCTTAGGTCTGGTTTTTCTATCCTTAGGGTTTGCAGAGTTTCTTAAACTGTGGCTTGGTGTCTTATCAGTTTGGAAATTCCTCAGCCATTATGTTTAAATAGTGTCCCATTTTTTTCTTTTCCTTCTGAGATTTCGGTCATGTTTGTTAGACTTTTTCACTATGTCCCATATGTCACTTGCATTCTTCCTATTCTTTACCTTCTATTTTTTGAGTTTGTGCTTCGGGTCTTATTTTCTATTGACCTATTCTCTAGCATAGTAATCTTTTCTTCAGTTGTCTGATTTGCTATTCAACCCTTCCATTTGGGTCTTAATTTCATTTACTGTATTTTTCAGTTCTAGAATTTCCCTTTGATTCTTTTTTTAGATTCCATTTCTTAATGCAAATTCCAATTCGTTTTCTAATTCTTGAATATGTTAATCAGCTATTTAATTTTTCCCAATTGTTTATTTTGAAAAATTCATAACTTGAAAGAACTGTATAGTGAACACTGATTCATGATAAGCCCTTCTCAAATTGCCTGTTCCCATTTGCTTTCTCTCTTTTTTCTTTCTTTCTCTCCCTTTTGGAATCTTTTGGAAGTAAATTGCAGATTTTATAATGCTGTACCCCTAAACATTTTGACGTATAGCTTGTAGAACAAAGACATTCTACTAAACTAAAACCGTTGTCACATTAAAGAAATTTAACATTGATATACAATAATATTATCTAATACACAGTCCATATTCAAATTTCCCAGTTGTTTCAGTTGCAGATTTCTAGCTTTTTAAAAATTTTACTTTCACTAATCCAGGATCCAATCAAGGATAGTGCATTACTTTTAGGTGTTATGTCACTTTAGTTTCCTAGGTATTTTTTTTTTCCTTTTATGATAGTGACATTAAAAAACAAATCCAGGCCCATTTTGTCTTTGTTTTTAATATGACCCACTCGCTATTTTGCTTTGTCTGGTTGTTTCCTCATGATTGTATTCAACTTAAACAGTTTTTGGAAAAATACTACATGAACGAAAAATTGTTTTCAGTGAATCACACCAAGAGTCACTTAAAATCTGTTTGTCCCATTATTGGTGATGCTAAGTTTTATCATTTTGGTTGAGACATCACAGTTATTTTAGTCCTCATCTGATAATTCCGTTACCTAGATAAGTTATTTTCTTTTTTTTTTCTTTTTTTTTTTTTTTGCGGTACGCGGGCCTCTCACTGTTGTGGCCTCTCCCGTTGCGGAGCACAGGCTCCGGACTCGCAGGCTCAGCGGCCATGGGTCACGGGCCCAGCCGCTCCGCAGCATGTGGGATCTTCCCGGACCGGGGCACGAACCCGCGTCCCCTGCATCGGCAGGCGGACACTCAACCACTGCGCCACCAGGGAAGCCCGTTAAGTTATTTTCTATTGTCTGTTTCCACCCCCAACCTTCCCTTTTTTGCTTTCGTTTGATAAATACTGGATATATTGTTTATGAAAAGTTGAAGAGATAATAAATGATAAATTACCTGAGGTAATTTCTTTTGCTTCTGGCAGGTCTTTATGATAGGACCAGATCCCTTTAGTTTGTGAAGGGATTGAGCAGATTCTAAATTGTGTGTTTCTTTTTTGTAAAATACACATGGCATTAAATTTACCATTCTAACTATTTTAAAGTGTACAACTCAATGAGAGTAAGTATATTCATGTTGTTTTATGACCACCAACACAAGCAATCTCCAGAATTTTTTTATCTTCTACAATTAAAACTGTACCCATTAAATGATAATGCTGCCCATTCTCCCTCCCATCAACCCTTGGCAACCAAAATTCTAACTTTGTCTCTATGAATTTGACTACTGCAGGTACCTCATGTAAGTGGAATCATACAATATTTGTCCTTTTGTGTCAAGCTTATTTTACTAAACATAATGTCCTCAAAGTTCATCCATGTTATGGCATGTAATGGTACTTCCTTCCTTTTTAAGGCTGACTAATAGTCCACTGTATGTATATGCCACATTTTGTTTATCCATTCTTCTGTCAATGAACATTTGAGTTGTTTTCAACTTTTGGTTATTGTGAAATATGCTGCTATGAACATTGGTGTATAAATATCTGTTTGAGTCCCTGCTTTTGATTGTTTTGGCTATCTACCCAAAAGTGGAATTGCTGCATTATGTGGTAATTTTATTTTTAATTTTTTGAGGAACTGCCATACTATTTTCCATATTGGCTGCACTATTTTACATTTCCACTGGCAACGTGCATTGTTACACTTTCTCTACATCCTCATCAACACTTGGTTTTTTTTATTTTTTTTTTATTTTTTATTTTGTTTGTTTTGGCCACGTTGCAGCCTGTGGGATCTTAGTTCCCTGACCAGGAATCGAACCCGTGCCCCCTGCAGTGGAAGTGCGGAGTCTCAACTGCTGGACTGCCAGGGAAGTCCCTGCCTATTTTTAAAAAATTATTTTATTTAATTTATTTTATTTTATGCTGCATTGGGTCTTCATTGCTACACACAGGCTTTCTCTAGCTGCATTGAGTGGGGGCTACTCTTCATTGTGGTGCACGGGCTTCTCATTGCAGTGGCATCTCTTGTTGTGGAGCATGGGTTCTAGGTGCGAGGGCTTCAGTAGTTGTGACACGCAGGCTCAGTAGTCGTGGCTTGTGGGCTCTAGAGTGCAGGTTGAGTAGTTGTGGTGCACGGGCTTAGTTGTGCCGTGGCATGTGGGATCTTCCCAGACCAGGGCTCGGACTCATGGCCCCTGTGTCAGCAGGTGGATTCTTAACCACTGCACCACCAGGGAAGTCCCTCTGCCTGTTTTTAAATTGGGTTTGGTTTTGTTGTTGTTGTTGTGTTGTAGGAGTTCTTTATATATTGTGAATATTAACCCCTTATGAGATACGTCATTTGCAAATATTTTCTCCCATTCTGTGGGTTGCCTTCTCATACTGATTATATCTTTTAATGATGAATAGAAGTTTAAAATTTTGATGTAGTCCAATTTATGTGTTTTTACTTTTGTTGCTTGTGTTTTTGTTTGTTTGGTTTTTTTTTTTGGCCTTGCTCCGTGGCATGCAGGATCTTAGTTCCCTGACTAGGGATCGAACCCCATGCCCTATGCATTGGAAGCACAGAGTCCTAACTACTGGACCGCCAGGGAATTCCCTGTTGCTTGTGTTTTTGATCCAAGAAATCATTGCCAAATTTAATGCACATATAGCTTTCCCCCCATGAGTTTTATAGTTTTAGGTCTTACATTTAAGTTTTGATCCATTTTGAGTTAATTTTTGTATATGATGTCCTGTCCTTATTGAAAATCATTTGACCATATATGCATGGATTCATTTCTGGGCTCTCTATTCTGTTCCAGTGGTCTTGTTTCTGTCTTTATGCCAGTACTAAACTTTTTTTTTTTTTTTGGTGGCAAAAACACAAAATATGAAATTCAACCTCCCAACAGTTTGCAAGTATACAGTGCAATATTTTGCAAGCATACAGTGCAGTATTGTTGACGACATGCATGTTGTGTAGCGGATCCCCCTGAACCCCCCGCATCCTACATGACTGAAACTCTGCATCCACTGAACAACTCTCCACCTCCTCCTCCTCCTAGCCCCTGAGTTTGACTACTTTAGATAGCTCATATAAATGGAATCATGCAGCATTTGCCGTTTTATGACTGACATATTTTACTCAGCATAATACCCTCAAGGTTCATCTATGCCTTTGCAGCACATGACAGGATTTTTAAGACTAAGTGATAATCCATTAAGACTGAATGGATACTCCATTCCATGTATATATCACATTTTCTTTATCCATTCATCCATTGATGGACGTTTAGTTTGCTTCCACCTCTTGGCATTTGTGAATAATGCTGCAATGAACGTGGGTGTGCAAATATCTTTTTGAGATGTTATTTTCAATTCTTTTGGGTATATATCCAGAAGTGGAGTTGCTGGATCACATGGTAGTTACATTTTTAATTTTGATGAACCTCCATACTGTTTTCCATAGTGTCTGCACTATTTTTTTTGTTTGTTTTTTTTTTTTGCGGTACGTGGGCCTCTCACTGTTGTGGCCCCTCCCGTTGCGGAGCACAGGCTCCGGACGTGCAGGCTCAGCAGCCATGGCTCACGGGCCTAGCTGCTCCGCGGCCTGTAGGA
>NC_041218.1:23677036-23679825 GCF_002837175.3 Physeter macrocephalus
CATGAACCCATGTCCCCTGCATCGGCAGGCGGACTCTCAACCACTGCGCCACCAGGGAAGCCCTTGCACTATTTTATATTACCATCAACAGTGCATAAGGGTTCCAATATCTCCACATCCTCACCAACACTTATTTTCCGGTTTCTTTTGATAGTGGCCGTCTTAACAGGTATGAAGTGATATCTGAGTGTGCTTTTGATTTACATTTCCCTGATGACTAGTCATGTTAGCATCTTTTTATGCTTGTTGGCCATGTTTATACTGTCTTTAGAGAAATGTTTTTTTCAAGCCCTTTGCCCAATTTAAAATTGGGTTATTGGTTTTTATGTTGTTGAGTTGTAGAAATTCTTTGTATATTCTGGATATTCGCTCCTTGTCAGATGTATGGTTTGCAAATATTTTCTCCCGTTCCATAGATTGCTTTCTCACTCTGGATTTTGTGTTGCGCAGAAGTTTTTAGAGTTTGGTGGGGTCCCATTTGTTTTATTTTTGCTTTAGTTTCTTGTGGTTTTGGTGTCATATCCATGAAGTCATCATCAAATCCAGTGTCATGAAATTTCTTGTCCCCCATGCTTTCTTCTTGGAGTTATAGTTTCAGGTGTTACATTTAGGTCTTTAGTCCATTGTGAGCTAATTTTTGTATATGGTGTAAAATGAGAGTCCACTTCTTTCTTTTGTCTATGGATATCCCTTTTCCCAACAGTATTCATTGAAGAGACTCTCCCTTCTCCATCTTGTAGTTTTCTCATCCTTGTTGAAGATGATTTGTCTATATTTTCGAGGGTTTATTTATTGGTGCTCTGTTTTTTCCCATTGGTCTATATATCTGTCTTTATGCCAGTACCATATTCTTTTGATTGCTGTGGTTTCGTAATAAATTTTGAAATCAGGAAATATGAGACCTCCAATTTTGTTCTTTTTCAAGATTGTCTTAGCTGTTTGGGACCCCTTGAGATTCCATATGAATTTTTCGATGGATTTTTCTCTTTCTGAAAAAAAAAAAGTCCTTAGGATTTTGATAGGGATTGCATTGAATCTGTAGAGCACTTTGGATAGTATTAACAACTGTAGTAAGTCTTCTAATCCTTGAACCCAGGATGTCTTTTCATTTATTAGTGTCTTCTTTAATTTCTTTCACAAGTATTTTGTAGTTTTCAGTGTTCAGCTTGCTTTATTCCTGAGTATTTTGTTCTTTTTGGAAGCTGTTGTATATGCAGTTGTTTTCTTAATTTTGTTTTCAGATCGTTCATTGTCAGTATATAAAAACAACTGATTTGGGGGTGTTGACTTTGTATTTTGCAACTTTGATGAATTCATTTATTCTAACAGGTTTTGGGGAGTCTTGAGGGTTATCTACATATAAGATCATGTCATATGTGAACAGTCATCATTTTACCTTTTCCTGTCCAATTGGGATGCCTTTTATTTGTTTTTCTTACCTAATTGCTCTGGATAGAACTTCTAGTACTATGCTGAATAGAAGTAGCTAAAGTGGGCATCTTTGTCTTGTTCCTGATCTTATAGAGTTTTGAAAAGTTTTCAGTCTTTGAACATTGAATATGATGTTCATTGTGGGGTTTTCATATGTAGTCTCTACTACGTTGAGACAGTTTCCTTCTTTACCTAGTTTGTTGAGTCTTTATCGTGAAAGTGATAGCTTTTGTCAAATGCTTTTCTGCATCAGTTGAGATATTTATGTGGTTTTCCCCCCTTTATTCTGTTAATGTGGTGCATTACATTGTTTGATTTTTGTATGTTGAGCCACCCTTGCATTTCAGGAACAAATCCCACTTGGTCATGGTGTATAATTCTTTAATATACTGTTGAATTCAGTTTGCTACTATTTTTTTGAAGTTTTTTTTTTTCCATTAGTATTCATAAGGGATATTGGTCTGTAGGGTTTTTTTTTCCTTGTAGTATCTTTGTCTGCCTTTGGTGTCAGGGTAATCTTGGCCTCATAGAATGAATTCGGAAATGTTTCCTCCTCCTTTTCAATTTTTGGGATGAATTTGAGAAGGATTGGTGTTAATTCTTTAAATGTTTGGTAGAATTCACCAGTAAAGCCATCTGATCCTGGGTGTTTCTTTGTTGGGAAGTTTTTGATTACTGATTCAGTCTGTTCACTAAATATAGGAAAATATAGTCTATTCAGATTTTGTTTCTTCTCGATTCAGTCTTGATACATTGTATGTTTCTAGGAGTTTGTCCATTTCATCTGGATTTTCCAGTTTGTTGGTGTACAGTTTATAGTATTTCCTGTAATCCTTTTTATTTCTGTAAAGTTAGTAGTAATGTCCCCACCTTCGTTTCATTTCTTTTTGTTTGGTTAACATCTAGATAAAGGTTTGTCAATTTTGTTGATCTTTTTTAAGAATCAAATCATGGTTTTTCTGTGTTCTATTTTATTTATCTTTGCTCTAATCTTTATTATTTGCTTCCCTATGCTAGCTTTGGGCTTAGTTTTTTCTTTTTTTCTAGTTCTTTAAGGTATAAAGTTAGGTTGTTGATTTGAGGTAATTTTTCTTTTTTTAACTTAAGTGTATATGTATAGCTATAAATTTGCCTCTTAGCACTGTTTCACTGCATCTTACAAGTTTTGGTATGTTGTATTTCCATTTTCATTTGTCTTAAAATATTTTCTAATTTCCCTTCTTTGACCCATTGGTTGTTTAAGAATTGATATTAATTTTTACATATTTGTGAATTTTCCAGTTTTCCTTCTGTTAATTTCTAGTTGCATTTCTTTTTTTTTTTTTTTTTTTTTTTTTTGTGGTATGCGGGCCTTCCTC
>NC_041218.1:23679983-23689527 GCF_002837175.3 Physeter macrocephalus
TTTTTGTGGTATGCGGGCCTTCCTCTGTTGTGGCCTCTCCCGTTGCGGAGCACAGGCTCCGGACGCACAGGCTCAGCGGCCGTGGCTCACGGGCCCAGCCGCTCTGCGGCATGTGGGATCCTCCCATATCGGGGTGCGAACCCGGTTCCCCTGCATTGGCAGGCGGACGCGCAACCACTGCGCCACCAGGGAAGCCCTGCATTTCATTTTTGATTGGAAAACATACTTTCTGTGATTTCAGTCTTTCTGCATTTATTAATACTTATTTTGTGGCCTAACATCTGGTCTATCCTGGAGAAGTTTCAGCCTTTTTGAGGTACATTTCCTGTTTCCTGCACTGGGTCCCAGCTGAAAATCTGGACTATTTTCCAGGCCCCCTCTTCCTTGGCAGGCTCTGAATTCTACTTTTCATCTCCCCAGTCTTGTGTGACTGCCCAAATCTCTTCAGCTTTTTAGCCTCTTGTCTTCTACTTTCAAACAGGCAGATGCCTTGTGGAGAAAGGTGGAGCCATATATTAGGCTGAACTCTCTGGAATCTGTGGCCTCATGTTCTAGATGTCTTGGTAGTTCTGATGTCTTCAAACAAGTTCTTTTTGATATTTAATCAATTTTTTTCACTTTTTTTTGGCTGGAAAATTGGTGTACAGCCAGCTAGTGTGGTCAAAACAAAGTTGAAACACTTGATGAATGCTATGAACGCTAAGGCTTCAGGTATAAAACTAATTCCTGTATGTTAAAAAGCTTCACTATGCTTTCCAAAAAAAAAAGTGTAATTTAAATTTTTACAAAAAGGATTTTATGATATCATCTGCATCTTTGTTTTTTAAATGTATATCTTGGAGATACTTCCATATTAGGACTACAAATCTAGATTTATTTTAAAGGACATGTTAAAAAATATTCAAACATCATCAAAGGTGCTTGTAAAAGAAATCTTCTTTGCATCCCTACGCCCAAGTTAACAGTTCCGCAGAAGGAAATATTTGTTTTGTTTTGTTTTGTTTTGACTTTTGGTTCTGCCCTTCATTTTTGAGATCTTTACTTTTAAGGAGATAGAAATGTTTGTCAGAAATACAGATAATAAGAATGATATAATTGGTATTTTTTGCTAGTTTCTGCCATTCAAATTAAAGCACAACATGACACGGTACAATCAATGAACTTTTTCACAAGGGTTCTGACCTGGTGGGTTGACAGATTTCACTAGGGAGAAAGAAAGACTTCATACTAGTTTAATTTAATAGGCAATGTTGAGTTTTGTTTGTTTTGTTCTATTTTGTTTTTTAAACACAGATACAGAAAAACCACACAAAACAAATGTATAACTTGGTGAATTAAGGTAGGTCTTTGAGTGTCTTTTAATCTGCAGGTTCTTTCTCTCCCTGTTGTGTTGAGGAATCTGGGCCTTTTGACCTGTTGAGTTTCCTATAGTCTTGATTTTGTTGATTACATAGTTAGGATGCAGTTCTGCTTTCCTCTTTATTTCCTGCAAATTGCCTGCTAGATCCAGAGGCTTAATGAGATGCAGATTTGATCCTCTTGTCCTTGTGGTGATGAATTTGAGGAAATTTTTGAGCAAGGCTCTGTGAATGATTCTGCTCCAAGAGGCATCCATTTGGTGGATGGGTGGTCTGGAGGTTCTAAGATGGCTTCACTTACATGCTTGACACTCTGGTAGGAATGGCCGGAAGGCTTGACTTAACTGGGCTCCACTTGCTTTCCTTGTAGTGTTAGGTCTCTTTACATTGTCTCTCCAGCAAAGTCTCCATGTTGTCTCTCTACTAGAGTAGTCAGGGTTCTTAATGGTAGGTGTTAATGAATTTGTGGACATATATTAAAACCACAGTAACCAATGAATATTTTGTGGAGATAGTTTGTTGTATTTTATCATTTATCCATGAATCTTGCTTGTAGCAGTGATTTCTGGTGTGTTCTAATGGTGGTGATTTTCTATTTCCCTCATTCCTTCCACATTTATTAACTAACATTCTTCTGTTAAAAAAGATGTCTTATATCCTGCAAATAACCTCTCCCCAGTTATTTATTCAGTTGTTATTCACATCAGTATGGACTCATGGATATTGTTTTATTTTTGAATTATAATCCAATACTGTCATAATTTGTTACTCCCAGGTTTTCTAGTTTAGGCCATTGGGAGCTTTTTCAGTTGGCTCATGTCCTTTGGACTTTAGGCTAGTTTTTATTTATTTATTTATAATTTTTATTTATTTATTATTTTTGGCTATGTTGGGTCTTCATTGCTGCGCACAGGCTTTCTCTAGTTGCCATGAGCGGGGGCTACTCATGGTTGCGGTGTGCAGGCTTCTCATTGAGGTGGCTTATCTTGTTGCGGAGCATGGGCTCTAGGTGCACGGGCTTCAGTAGTTGTGGCTCGTGGGCTCTAGAGTGCAGGCTCAGTAGCTGTGGCGCACAGGCTCAATTGCTCCGCGGCATGTGGATCTTCCTGGACCAGGGCTCGAACCCAGGTCCCCTGCATTGGCAGGCGGATTCTTAACCACTGTGCCACCAGGGAAGCTCCTAGGCTAGTTTTTAAAATGTTTTTCTGGCCTACTTTCTTTGTAAGCATGCTATTCTGCTCATTATCCACACCTGCCCCCAGTTG
Source organism: Physeter macrocephalus (assembly GCF_002837175.3). Lineage (NCBI taxonomy): Eukaryota > Metazoa > Chordata > Mammalia > Artiodactyla > Physeteridae > Physeter > Physeter macrocephalus. The sequence goes on from NC_041218.1 coordinate 23,682,607, forward strand.
CTATATATATGGCATTTGAGCTCAATGGCTTATTTCTTGTGAAATTAGTTTTTTTAACTTTTGGAAGGAGGCATAGTTAAGGATAGTATTTCCAACTTCATAGAGCTTCCTTTTCTCTTGTTTTCAGAAAGTATTTACAGATATGGTGGTTTGATTTCTAAGATTTCCGAGCTTTGTTATTACCTTCTCCTTTTTTTCCTTTGTCTCTGTTGTACTTGTCCTGTATAGTATTGACTTTTCACAGCAGTTTCTCCTCAGTTTGGGGCCCTGCCGTGGCTTTTCAGTTTTAAGAGTGTATAGAGGCTAGATTGTTCCATCTCCTTAGACCTTACATAGGCCTCTTTAACTCATTTGCTTTTGGATTGGGCAAAACCTTTTCTGTTTTCATCTACGGTCTTAAGATTGGTTCCCTGTGCTTTCTAGTGAATACCTGTTGACTCTTTTGGTGTTCTCTGCTCTTAGATCCATTAGATACCCTATTGTGTCCCTCTGCTTCTGCCTTTTACTGAAGTTGAAACAGGTCTTACAGATGTCACTGGCTTGTCCCCATCCACTTATATTTTGGGGTTCCTGGAGATAACTAGATAATACCTAGTTTTGTTGTAAATGTCCGTAGTGCTTTGGTTTTGCTCTTTAATTGCTCTGTTTTTATGAGGACATTTATGGTGATTCCAAGGCTGTTTATTTGCTATTATTTTTTAAAATACCAATTTGAGGGAGGTATATTTTGATGACATATTAAATCGTAGATGTGCTTGGGTTACTGGTTAGATAATGAATGGCTAAAAACTGGTGCTTGGAAGATTTTTTGTGGCAGTATGCTAGGGGTAAAAAGTACAAAAAATTAATAAATACATTTTATCTAGAAGGAAGTTAATGTTTCATGCTTGTTTTTTTTCACCAACTTATTACTTGATTAAAGCTAAGTTTTATGTCAATAGACATATCATTGTGAGTTTTAGAGTCTCTTTTCCGTTTACTTTGGGAACTCATACAGGCCATTTCCTTGACTTGCCATTTATCTTTGGAAAGTTCTTGAAGAGTCATTGTGTATTACTTGTGAAGTGCTCTATCTTCATAAGAAATTGAGTAGGTAAATCTCTGTGATCTTTCTTTACAGTTGGCTCTGTTCCTGAATTGGGATTGAAAAAGATTTTCAGTCCATTATTAACAGCCCATTTTAGCCTGCTCCCACTCCCATGAAGAGGCAGTTTGGTATAGAATTGGATTAGAATTTATCACGTGCTAATTAGTTGCCTACTTTATACTGCATGGGTTTGTTCTGAAAGTTATCTTTCAAAATAAGGCTTTGTTTTATAACTGTGACAAGCTGTTAGAGACCAAATTCTATGCTTTTGTTCTATTTATTATTTCCATAGATGCTCCTGTGGAAATGATTTTAGTAGCATATACAGCACTGGGCCAAATATAAAAACATTAGAAAATAATTGAAGTATGTGAAATAGTTTTTGTACTGTTTTAGTCAGGAACTAAAGATTGAAATGTAGGCCTATTGAGACCATTATGAAATATTTTCTCCTATTTATAGATATATTAAAATAGCTTCCAGACTCAATTCTTAGAGTGAACAAAAGCTTACTTATTTTAAGTGGAAAAGAGAAGAAACATCCAACCTATAGATTAGGGTTGGAAGCTATACAGTGACATTTTAGTTTTAGTAGAAACTTCTGGGACATTTTTCTTTATACTCTCCCCCCTACACAATTAATAATTCTAGTCAGCAAGATTAGATCTGTTTATTCAGTTGACAACTCTCATGCCTTCCTACAATCAGAAGATTTTAGGTAATACTTTTGTTGAGCACGGCCTATAAATATATACCATAGTTTGAAGTTTTGGCTGAATTAGTGGGCAATTTAGCTTGTCAGATTTTTCTTTCATTATACTTTGGTCTAAATAAGTTTGTGTATGTATTGAGGTTGTATGGCATAAACGTTGTTTAGAAAAGTAGTTTTTAAGACTTTTTTTTTGTCTGATCTACTTTCAGGTTCATGCATGGGAGATTTCAGACCAATTGTTACAGATCCGGCAAGATGTGGAATCATGCTATTTTGCTGCACAGACCATGAAAATGAAGATTCAGACCTCATTTTATGAGCTCCCCACAGACTCTCATGCCTCTTTACGGGACTCATTACTAACTCATATCCAGAACTTGAAAGACTTGTCACCTGTCATTGTAACTCAGGTAAATCCTATGCTTCTCATTAGGAAAATTTGTAAGACCATTTGGATTTATCAAGTTAATTTTGATTGACATTGCTTGCTAGCCCATGTGAAGTGATGTTAACTTTTTTACAGACTCATTGCTATATTCTTATAAGTGAATAGAAAGTGAATATTTAAATCTTTGTATTCATCTTAGAATTCATTTGATACCAAACTAACTTGAATACCAAAAAGTGGGGGAGGACACACACACACACACACACACACACACACACACACACACACACACACCACCCCGCTGTTAAAATTGTAGATGGTAAAGTACTGTCCTGGGTCAGAGGTCTACATACCTGTCTTTTAAAAAAATCTTTTCTAGACTGCTTGGCTAGTAAAAGTCTCATGAATGAAGTGGTGAACTAGAGCATGTGGCCTTTCCACCTTAGGTAGGGAAATACATTAGAAAAGAAAACTGGAAGCTTCAGTGAGTACTTACTCACATGTGTTCTCTGCTTGGCATAGAAGTGTCCTTGAAGGGGAAGTAGGCTTTTGCATAAGCCTTCAAGATAAGACATGAAGAGAAGGGAAGTGGCAATCCATTACTTGAGGAGTGAGTCAAAGGGCTGACTTTGTCAGTAGCTTTGGCATTTTGGCAGAGTATAATTTATATGTCCATGAAGTTCTATGGTATTGCCAAATAAAAGTAAGTATTGATATATTCTGAGGAAAATCTATAGTCTGTCCTTTCTGACTTCTTTTTGTTATTTTTTTGGTTTGGTTTTTCATTTTTAAAGGTTAACTTTTAAATCCCAGCAATTTGTAGTTAATCCAGAAGAATTTACATGATATGTAGCTGTGGGGGTGAGAAGGAGGGTGGTGTCACAGTCTTAGTTGTCATATTGTTTGGAAGAAATTTAGTTTCTTTGCTTTCCAGTTAATATTGATGCTAACTCTATTTCTTTTCATCTGTCTATTCGTTTATTTAATCTCTTTTTACTCAGCTGGCTTTAGCAATAGCAGACCTTGCTCTACAGATGCCTTCCTGGAAGGGATGTGTACAAACATTGGTAGAAAAGTAAGTAACTTGTATTGACCGTATGCTCGCGTTTACCATTAACCTACACAGAGAAATCTGTTAGCAATAGCTAGACATTTGGACTATTCCCGCCAAACTCTTAATGTGGAATTATTTATTAACTTTTGTTAGATTAAAAGAAAATCACTTAAAATTTGAATACTACAGAAATATGTCATGTGGGACTTAAAGGAACTTCATAGTTTACACGCACACACACACGCTTCTTGAATTAACTAAACAATGTATTTCATTGCCTTGTGGATCACTCCCACTGTCATATCAGTGGTTTTTATAAAAACATTGTCAGAATGTTTAAGATTATATTAAATTGAAAGTTGTTATGAGTATACATTCTTACTAATTGGGGTTTATTTCATGTCTATAAAAGGGACAGTATGATTTTTAGATATATGGAGCTTGCTGCTTTGAGTAAAGTATTTCCTCATGGTCTTGGCAAGATAATCTTGATATTTGCTTGCATTTTGGCATTTGGTTAGGAAATTATTTTTGAGCAAAGTGGATGTCCTTTTTACCACCAACTATAGTGTGTCATTAAAACCTTTATGTGGATAATTTATTTTTTGTTTTAAGAAACTTTTTATCAATAATATTAATATATGCTCTTTGAAAAAATTCTAGCAATATGGAAGCTTTCAAAGTAAAAAGTAAATACCTTCCCCTCTTCCTATTCCTGTATTTTATAAGTAACCACTATTGGTGATTGACTATATAGCCCTCTAGACTTCCCTTTAAGCATTTAAAAATAAATAATATAAGTGCATATTTATTAATATGCATACACGTATGTATTTTTTTCAGTTGTATGTAAAAATATGTTTCATATCGTTTTTTTTGCTTAATACGTTGTGGACATCTCACGTTATGACATAGGTACTTGTTATAATGGTTGTATATGTTCCATTGTATGATATCTGTAACCTTTTTTATCCTGTCTAATTATGGAGGACCTTTATATTTTTCCAGTATTTTTGCTATTATAAAAAAATACTTGTGCATATACATCTGCAAGTGTATGTGAGATTTTTCTGACAGATAAATTTCTGGAAGTGGAATTGCTGGGTCAAAGATTATTATGCAAGTTGAAATTTTGATTTCTAGATATCTTTCCAAAAAAGTATATCTATTTTTCTCCCCTTTAACAGTAGTGAGAATTCTACTTTTGTTGTTGTGGTTGTTCTGATGGCTGTTGTTATCTTATGTGATTGTGTGGGGCTGTGATTGTGAGTGTGGTGCACATTCTGAATAACTTATATCTCTCCTCTTTTCTTTCCTAGATATAGCAATGATGTAACTTCTCTGCCTTTTCTGCTGGAGATCCTTACAGTGTTACCTGAAGAAGTACATAGTCGTTCCTTACGAATTGGAGCTAACCGGCGTACAGAAATTATAGAAGATTTGGCCTTCTATTCTAGTACAGTGGTATCTCTATTGGTGAGTATGTTTGAAATACTGAGTTGCTGCCTAGGGGCAAAAAGCCTTGGTGGTTATTTAGTAATTCAATTGCACTATTGTGAAATAGCTTTCTTAGCAAAATTTGACAATGATAATACGGTGGCATTTATATAATACTTTACAGTTAAAAAGTACTTTCAGAAGCTGTACTTTTTGAGCTTCTAAGTAATGCTTTGAGGGTGGTGTTCTCTCCATTTTATGAATGAGAAACAGGCTTTAGAGTGACACCACTGCTAATTCAGAGTTTGAACTCAGGTCTTCTGATTACATGTCCCTTGCTCTTCTGCTTCTTCATGCCACCACCGACTGTAGGCTCTTGATCAAGGACTGTGCTAAGGGAAGTGTGTATAAATTTACTTTAGGAAAGGATCCTCTCTGAGGGATGAATTGAGATTTTTTGATAGGGTGGTGGTACAGGACTTTACTTGACCTTTGAGCCATATCACAATTATAGATTAGCTAATATTACACCATCCTTTAAAAAAGAGTTAATATTTGATTAGGTGGAAATTTTAATGCCCTAGACCAGGGTAGGTAAATTTATGGTCCATGGGCTGGTTACCTATTTTTGTAAATAAAGTTTTCTTAGAGCACAGTCATGCCCATTCAGTTACACGTTGTCTGTGTCCGTAATTTTGGGCTAAAGCGGCAGAATTGAGTAGTTTTCACAGAGGCCATATGGTCTGCAAAGCCTAAAATATTTACTGTCTGGTCCTTTATAGAAAAATTTTGCTGATTTCTGAACTACTAGATGGTATTAAATTGATTATCTAGCTCACATCTCATTTTTAGGTCTTTATTGTCCAGCTCAATTTTCTCAACAATGTGGTTTATAATAGGTTATTTTTCAGGAATGTGTTTCAGTACTTCAGCATCATAGAACTTTTTATTTGAAAAAACAAAATTTTGTTTAAAATTGTGTTCAGTTTGGTGTTAGAAATTCATTGGAAACTTTTTTAAGTTAAATGTATTTTTCAGTTAACCATTTATTTTAAAGAAATAGTGTAATAGAAAATTAGCAAATGTAGATAAGCAAATTACATTCAAACCACCTGGGATCACACTATTTATTAATCCTTTAGCACATATCCTCTGTGAACATATATACAGATTTTGAAAATCCAAATGAAAATATGCTCTACCTACCCTTCTGCAGCCTGCTTTTCCAGTCATCCAGCTTCATCTTTCTATTTCAGTAAGTTTTTATATCATCTAATAAATACCTAAACCATATTCACATTTCCTGAGTTGGTCCTAAAATAGCATTTACAGCATTTTTCCAAATCAGTGTCCAGTCTAGAACCATACCTTGTATCAAATTATTATGACTTAATCACAGTCCCTCTTCTCCTTCTTTTTCAAAATGACACTGATTTGTTGAAGAGATTGGACTAGTTTTATAAAGCATCTTCTTACCTCCTGGATTTTCTGTTGCCTTGTCTTTGTTTCATTTAGTTTGTTTTTCTATTCTCTGTAATTCCTCTAATTGGAAGTTATATCTAAAGCAGCCCTACTCAGTAGGAATTCCTCAAGAGAATTAAGCCTCAAATGCCCTAAGGCACCCATTGTTTGTAATGAATTTTCTCCTGTATACCATCCATAGGATGATTGAGAAAATAGGCACTCAGATCTTTTCTGCAGGACTTAATTCTTTCCCAGAACCCTGGTAAGAAAGACTGAAAGACTTGATAGATTAATTTTAAAAGGTTAAACATTTTTGGCCAGAAAACATGTTAGATACTTCATGCTGCAATTTATCAGAAGTTATACTTTTTGGTTGACCTTCTGTTAGTGATGCTAGGATTGACTGGATTAGGATGATGATAGTCTGATTCTTCCATTTGTAAAGTTTGTTTCCCCCCTTGTAATATAATGCAGTTTGTACAAATGTTAAATTCTAGTTTATAATCCTTGCCTTAATAATTTCATCGTGATTTGCAAAGTAATGTTTTGCTAATTCTGTCTTTCCTTCTACATATATATTAGCATTCTTCTGAGTACCCACTAGAAAGGCAGGATGAATCTTAACTTTTAAATTTCCTGTTTTCAATAAAAGGGTTTTGTTTTAAAGATGCCTTAAATGTTACTTTTTTGGGCTTCCCTGGCGGCGCAGTGGTTGAGAGTCCACCTGCCGATGCAGGGGACACGGGTTCGTGCCCCGGTCCGGGAAGATCCCACATGCC
>NC_041218.1:23690041-23745742 GCF_002837175.3 Physeter macrocephalus
GTTACTTTTTTTCCCTGGCGCGCTCTATATGCTGTATTATGGACCCATGCATTTTCATTGATTCAGGGTGTCCTATTAAGTTATTCTTCTGATGCTTTAAATGTTGTAACTTTGGCTACTGGAGCACTTCTTTACTTCCTAACAGAAAAAGATGACTAGTATTCATCTAGTTACTTTCATGCCCCAGATCTAGAATCCTTAGTTCCTTTTAGTATCAGTTTGGGTCCAGTCAGGAGAGAGAAACCACTTAGTAATTTGTAGGGGCTTTTTAATATAAAGAATGTTTAATAGTAATGAGGGCTTGTCTAGTAAGAGGTAAAGAGAGCTCTAAAGAATATAGAAATAAAACAGATACAAGGAGCAGTCATTAACGCCAAGGTTGAGATAGAGTTTCCAAGGAAGGAAGAGTTCACCCCCCTCCCAGGACTGAGATTCAGACCCTGTTGGTGATGGTATAGCTATGGTAAAGAAGTCATTGTGCTGCATGCCACTGAAAATCTGCCCTCTCAAGCTTGCTGGAAATCTGCTTTCCAGGAAGCCCAAGAAAGTTGTTAGGGAAGGTGTCTCACCAGAGGCACTCTGTCGCAAAATCACCTGGACGTGGGAGTGCCAGGGGAAGCTGCTGGCTACTGTGCACTGTAGGCACTGGAGAATTTAAGTGCACTGAATCTGGTGCTGGAGAAGAAGTTGCACATTTCTTAGGAGCCAGAAGCACTTTGCTATAAAACTGTTGGGGGTGAGGGAGGGCGCTGCTGGAGAAACTGCTGGTCAGTGCACTGCAAGAGCTGGCACCAGAGGAGCTAGGAGTCTGGGGCTGAAGAAGCTGCACATTCTTTTTTTTTTTTTTTTTTTTTTTTTTTTTTTAAATTAATTAATTAATTAGTTTGTTTTTGGCTGTGTTGGGTCTTCGTTGCTGCATGCGGGCTTTCTTTAGTTGCAGCGAGTGGGGGCTACTCTTCGTTGTGGTGTGTGGGCTTCTCATTGCAGTGGCTTCTCTTGTTGCGGAGCACAGGCTCTAGGAGCACGGGCTTCAGTAGTTGTGGCATGCGGGCTCAGTAGTTGTGGTGCACGGGCTTAGTTGCCCTGCGGCATGTGGGATCTTCCCGGACCGGGGCTCAAACCCGTGTCCCCCTGCACTGGGAGGTGGATTCTTAACCACTGTGCCACCAGGGAAGCCCTCCATATGTACTCTTTTACATACATTTAAACTCCAGTTCAGTGGTGTAACAAGCAAATAGGAAATATGCAGAGCTACTACGGCCCTCACATATATATTGATTAACAAGGCTATAATTGGTATCCATGGCTTTCTTCTTCCACAACTCATCTTTTCTCTGCTGCTATAGGCTGAATATTTGTGTGTCCAAACCCCCCTCGCCCCAGGAAATTCATATGTTGAAAGCAAATCCCCAAGGTGATGGTATTGGAGATGTGGCCTTTGGGAGGTGATTAGGTCATGACAATGGAGCTCTCATGAGTGGGATTAGTGCCCATATAAAAGAGGCTCCAGAGAACTCCCTTCTCCTTTATGCCATGTGAAGACGCCGTAAAAAGACAGTTGTTTGTGAACGAAGAAGCAGGTCCTCACCAGACACTGGTACCTTGATCTTGGTCTTCCAGTCTCCAGAACTGTGAGAAAGATTTCTATTGTTTGTAGGCCACCTAGTCTGTGTTATTCTGTTAATAGCAGCCTGAATGGACTAAGATACCTGCCCTAGCCAGAAGCTCAGATGCTTGGGGTTCTTTACTCTGTGAAGTGACCCAAGCCTTCATTCCCCAAGAGTCTGAGCCCTCAATCATCCTGCCTTTGTGGATTGTTGCTTCTGTAGTTTTCCATTGACTTTTTGGGCATGGAAGTACTAAGAGGCTCCCTAGAAAATCCTCTGGGTTACAGACCTAGAGCTCCTTGCTTTGATTATATAGAAGCAACACAGTTTTTCCTTGGTAATTGGGATCTGTCACTCCAGCCTGTAAAGTTCCTGTTGGTTCAGTGGCATAAGAAGCCCAAATTGTCCAGGTGGTAGTCTTATCTTCCAGTTCACTGGAATTATTTTTGTGTTTCTTGATAGAAGTATTCTTTCTTTGGGACCAAGATCTCCAAACCAGTAGAGCTCAAAGTTGCTGTACTTCCTTTACTCTGATATGAGTTTCTTGATTAGCTATGAAACCATGATGGTTGCATGTGATATTCTGTGAGTCCATGAATGATAGTGCTGACGGAAACATTACAAGCAGAGAAGACAACTCTATATCCAGAATATGGGTCTAATCCTCTGGACAAATCTCTGCTTCCTCCATGATGGAAGTCCAATATAATCAATGAACGTGGTCCCCATGGGGAATGGTGCCACTGGGGACTAAGTGTTGGTCTCTGCTGTTGATAGGTTTGACACTCATCAGTAGTGTTTACCAGTTAAGCCTTGGTAGGTGGAAATCCATGTTAACTCCATGTTTAGCCTCTATCCCTGCTACTATGGCTCCTTTGTTTATGAGCCCACTGAGCAAGCACTGGGTGGCTAGGGAAGGAGGCTGACATCATAGAGTTTGTCGTTTTGTCCATCTATCATTGGGAGATTCCTTTGTAGTGGATGCCCTTTGGTGGGTATTCACATAGGGCAGATATATCGTCACAGGCTGTGCCCATTTAAATATCATTCATAACGCATATATGTGGAACCTAGAAGAATGGTACAGATGAACCGGTTTGCAGGGCAGAAATAGAGACACAGATGTAGAGAACAAACATATGGACACCAAGGGGGGAAAGTTGCGGGTGGTGGTGGTGGTGGTGGGTGAATTGGGAGATTGGGATTGACATGTATACACTAATATGTATAAAATGGATAACTAATAAGAACCTGCTGTATAAAAAAATAAATTCAAAAATTCAAAAAATATAGCATTCAGATATGTCTTCCTCAGACTTCCTTGTCACCAATCTTCCAATCCTGTTTCTGTCAAATCCCTGGTCATCCATCCAAATGATTGACAAATGTCCATGAATAAGTGGAGATCCATATTTCTGGTCATCTCTCACTCCAGACATGGTGGACAGCCATGTGTATTGCTTGAAGATATGCTCACTAGGAGGGTTTTCCTTCAGCACTGGCCTTCACTAAAGCCCCTGAGTGGGCCTGTAATGCTGCAGGTGTCTACCCTCAGGTGGTACCAGCATATTATGCAGAGCCATCTGTAATCCAGGCTTGAATTTTTTCTTCTTCAGTTATCTGGTTTGTAAGGAACACCCCAGGAGGCCACAGGCATGCATTGAAGGGGATGAATCAATGCAAGAAGAGGTGGTGTCAAAGGAACCTGAGCCACCTACTCACGCAACGTTTTTGTAGCTTCCAAACCTTCCCGTACTCAGTCTCCTTATATCATTTCCATTTGATGACAAATTGCTGCTATGCATGCCCAAACTTATGGCTAGGTAGTTCAGACAACTTAGTTCATGATGGGAATCTCAGGTGTTGATGAGATTGGTGTCCTATGGATAGGCCTACCAAGGCCCAGTAGCAAACCAGAAGCTGCTTCTCAAAAGGAAAATAGTTACCTGCAGAAGAGAGCATAGATTTGTTCCAAAATCCTAGGTATTTGCACTACGATATTCCTATTGGTACTTCCCAGAGGCTCCATATACTCATTAAATCCAGAATCTCAAGGAAGTACACTCGTATCAATGAGTTTGGCTCAATCTAGTGTTATATTCCAGCCTTCCTTGGTCTAACACCTTTAGAATACACTCCTGCATGTTTCCCAGCTTTCTTCAGACACATATAAGCAAAGTTTTACAGTTCTCTTGGTGTATAAGTTATTTCCTCCTGCATGTACCTGTTCACCTAGAACCTTCAGAGATTTGACCCTAGTTATGAGTGGTACAGGGGATGGTTGTGGTAGGTATTAAAGAGATTGGGCATCCTCTTTTAAGGCATCTGTCTCAGATGGGGTTATTACAGGGCTTTCAAGCTGAGGAAGGCTAGTCTCAGACACTGGAAGGCAGGCCACTTTTATTGGTAAGGTAGACTTGGGGTTTCAGGATTATCAGTTTCATTAGGGTCCAACCAGATGTCTCCATTCCATGCATCAGAAGTCCATTCTTTACCAGTCAATTTCAGAACTTTCACATGAGAAACTCGGTGAGACTTATAAATTCGACTGTTGTTTGTAATTCAGCAAGCCACACAATTAAATTTTGTATATGAGTTCCAGCAGTATTAGCCCTGCAGCTACAAAAAATAAGAGCTTTATTTGGAGCTGCTGTGGAAGCTGTCTAGTTCTCAGACTGTGACTTGAGTTGGGTTAACCGACCCGAGCTTGTCATTTTTTGTAAGCACTCAAATGAACTAAAAAAAATTCAGTGGCCACTGTAGTCCTTACAGTCATCATTACTGCCACGATGGGCAAGTGCAGTTAGCCACTTGGACTTGACTTAGCAGTTTATCACAATTGGCAACAGGTGTTAGCTTGATTTATCATCGTGAAATCTGAAAAATATATCCTTGTGCTACTTAATAAGGTCTATAATTCTGTCTTGTAGCTTGTCATGTTATAGAACCTAGAGCATGAAATTAGTCCACAGTTACCAAGAAAAATAGGTATTTGGCTGTAATAGATACCAAAGGCTTCTTAGAACCTTTTCATTCAGTTCCCCCATGTTCTCCTTAATGGTTTTATTCTATCTTATTTTCTTGTCAGTATTATACTTTTGTGGTCTATTCGAATGGACTTATTCCTAAACATTGTATTGAACTTTATAATTTTTTAAAATATTATTCTTCTTGCTCTTAAACTGAGCCTGGCCTCTAATATTTTTCTCCATTTATTCTCCATTTCGTTAATTCAAGATCTATTATTATTTACTTCTGCTATATTTTTACTGGTGAGCTCTTCTGGTATTTATCTTTTAGCTTTTGAGGTCTTAACTTTAGTAAGAGACAAGAGTCTTTAATAATACAGTTCTCAAAGAGAAACTGAAGGCATCTCTTAGTTCTGAAGGTTTGTGGTGAGTGTTTGATTTAATTAATAGAATTTCTTCTCTTCAGAGCAGCTAGTTTTAGATGTAAGGTTTTTCCAAAATTCTGTCTTAAGTTTGAGTCAGTAGTTAGAATGTATAATCAAGTCCTTCCATTTGTAAACATCACGCCTTATTAAAATTGAAATGTCATTCAGGAAGCATAAAGGCCAAGCAATTGTGTCATGAGTTTATAGCAAGAGCTTCAAAGATTTAGGTGTGTGTGTTTGTTGTGGATGTGGGTATGTGGTTGCCATGCACTTACTTGAATCTTTTCTTTTTTCTTCATTCAGTTCAGTTCAGTGTAATTCAAACTAATTAATAAGTATGTAATTATTATTGCTTGATACTGCAAACATAGGGGGAACATGGCTACTTGGAAGTATAATTGTCAGCATTTAGATCATTATGGGATTACATACTGCTACCCCCCCCATGCATTCTAAATGCCATGGCAGTTATGATATTTCTAATCCATTGCCTGCAAAAGTTATTTTTAAACATTCTTTTTTTTTTTTAATGTATTTATTTATTTATTGTTGGCTGTGTTGGGTCTTCGTTGCTGTGCACAGGCTTTCTCTAGTTGCAGCGAGTGGGGGCTACTCTTTGTTGTGGTGCACGGGTTTCCCATTGTGGTGGCTTCTCTTGTTGCAGAGCACGGGCTCTAGGTGCACGGGCTTCAGTAGTTGTGGCGCACGGGCTCAGTAGTTGTGGCTCGCAGGCTCTAGAAAGTAATGTTTTGCTAATTCTGTCTTTCCTTCTACATATATATTAGCATTCTTCTGAGTACCCACTAGAAAGGCAGGATGAATCTTAACTTTTAAATTTCCTGTTTTCAATAAAAGGGTTTTGTTTTAAAGATGCCTTAAATGTTACTTTTTTGCGCTTCCCTGGCGGCGCAGTGGTTGAGAGTCCACCTGCCGATGCAGGGGACACGGGTTCGTGCCCCGGTCCGGGAAGATCCCACATGCCGCAGGGCGGCTAGACCCGTGAGCCATGGCCGCTGAGCCTGCGCATCTGGAGCCCGTGCTCCGCAACGGGAGAGGCCACAACAGTGAGAGGCCCCGCGTAATGCAAAAAAAAAAAAGGAAAAAAAGGAAAAGAAAAAAGTTACTTTTTTTCCCTGGCTTTCTCTTTATGCTGTATTATGGACCCATGGATTTTCATTGATTCAGGGTGTCCGCTTAAGTTATTCTTCTGATGCTTTAAATGTTGTAACTTTGGCTACTGGAGCACTTCTTTACTTCCTAACAGAAAAAGATGACTAGTATTCATCTAGTTACTTTCATGCCCCAGATCTAGAATCCTTAGTTCCTTTTAGTATCAGTTTGGGTCCAGTCAGGAGAGAGAAACCACTTAGTAATTTGTAGGGGCTTTTTAATATAAAGAATGTTTAATAGTAATGAGGGCTTGTCTAGTAAGAGGTAAAGAGAGCTCTAAAGAATATAGAAATAAAACAGATACAAGGAGCAGTCATTAACGCCAAGGTTGAGATAGAGTTTCCAAGGAAGGAAGAGTTCACCCCCCTCCCAGGACTGAGATTCAGACCCTGTTGGTGATGGTATAGCTATGGTAAAGAAGTCATTGTGCTGCATGCCACTGAAAATCTGCCCTCTCAAGCTTGCTGGAAATCTGCTTTCCAGGAAGCCCAAGAAAGTTGTTAGGGAAGGTGTCTCACCAGAGGCACTCTGTCGCAAAATCACCTGGACGTGGGAGTGCCAGGGGAAGCTGCTGGCTACTGTGCACTGTAGGCACTGGAGAATTTAAGTGCACTGAATCTGGTGCTGGAGAAGAAGTTGCACATTTCTTAGGAGCCAGAAGCACTTTGCTATAAAACTGTTGGAGGTGAGGGAGGGCGCTGCTGGAGAAACTGCTGGTCAGTGCACTGCAAGAGCTGGCACCAGAGGAGCTAGGAGTCTGGGGCTGAAGAAGCTGCACATTCTTTTTTTTTTTTTTTTTTTAATTAATTAATTAATTAGTTTGTTTTTGGCTGTGTTGGGTCTTCGTTGCTGCATGCGGGCTTTCTTTAGTTGCAGCGAGTGGGGGCTACTCTTCGTTGTGGTGTGTGGGCTTCTCATTGCAGTGGCTTCTCTTGTTGCGGAGCACAGGCTCTAGGAGCACGGGCTTCAGTAGTTGTGGCATGCGGGCTCAGTAGTTGTGGTGCACGGGCTTAGTTGCCCTGCGGCATGTGGGATCTTCCCGGACCGGGGCTCAAACCCGTGTCCCCCTGCACTGGGAGGTGGATTCTTAACCACTGTGCCACCAGGGAAGCCCTCCATATGTACTCTTTTACATACATTTAAACTCCAGTTCAGTGGTGTAACAAGCAAATAGGAAATATGCAGAGCTACTACGGCCCTCACATATATATTGATTAACAAGGCTATAATTGGTATCCATGGCTTTCTTCTTCCACAACTCATCTTTTCTCTGCTGCTATAGGCTGAATATTTGTGTGTCCAAACCCCCCTCGCCCCAGGAAATTCATATGTTGAAAGCAAATCCCCAAGGTGATGGTATTGGAGATGTGGCCTTTGGGAGGTGATTAGGTCATGACAATGGAGCTCTCATGAGTGGGATTAGTGCCCATATAAAAGAGGCTCCAGAGAACTCCCTTCTCCTTTATGCCATGTGAAGACGCCGTAAAAAGACAGTTGTTTGTGAACGAAGAAGCAGGTCCTCACCAGACACTGGTACCTTGATCTTGGTCTTCCAGTCTCCAGAACTGTGAGAAAGATTTCTATTGTTTGTAGGCCACCTAGTCTGTGTTATTCTGTTAATAGCAGCCTGAATGGACTAAGATACCTGCCCTAGCCAGAAGCTCAGATGCTTGGGGTTCTTTACTCTGTGAAGTGACCCAAGCCTTCATTCCCCAAGAGTCTGAGCCCTCAATCATCCTGCCTTTGTGGATTGTTGCTTCTGTAGTTTTCCATTGACTTTTTGGGCATGGAAGTACTAAGAGGCTCCCTAGAAAATCCTCTGGGTTACAGACCTAGAGCTCCTTGCTTTGATTATATAGAAGCAACACAGTTTTTCCTTGGTAATTGGGATCTGTCACTCCAGCCTGTAAAGTTCCTGTTGGTTCAGTGGCATAAGAAGCCCAAATTGTCCAGGTGGTAGTCTTATCTTCCAGTTCACTGGAATTATTTTTGTGTTTCTTGATAGAAGTATTCTTTCTTTGGGACCAAGATCTCCAAACCAGTAGAGCTCAAAGTTGCTGTACTTCCTTTACTCTGATATGAGTTTCTTGATTAGCTATGAAACCATGATGGTTGCATGTGATATTCTGTGAGTCCATGAATGATAGTGCTGACGGAAACATTACAAGCAGAGAAGACAACTCTATATCCAGAATATGGGTCTAATCCTCTGGACAAATCTCTGCTTCCTCCATGATGGAAGTCCAATATAATCAATGAACGTGGTCCCCATGGGGAATGGTGCCACTGGGGACTAAGTGTTGGTCTCTGCTGTTGATAGGTTTGACACTCATCAGTAGTGTTTACCAGTTAAGCCTTGGTAGGTGGAAATCCATGTTAACTCCATGTTTAGCCTCTATCCCTGCTACTATGGCTCCTTTGTTTATGAGCCCACTGAGCAAGCACTGGGTGGCTAGGGAAGGAGGCTGACATCATAGAGTTTGTCGTTTTGTCCATCTATCATTGGGAGATTCCTTTGTAGTGGATGCCCTTTGGTGGGTATTCACATAAGGCAGATATATCGTCACAGGCTGTGCCCATTTAAATATCATTCATAACGCATATATGTGGAACCTAGAAGAATGGTACAGATGAACCGGTTTGCAGGGCAGAAATAGAGACACAGATGTAGAGAACAAACATATGGACACCAAGGGGGGAAAGTTGCGGGTGGTGGTGGTGGTGGTGGGTGAATTGGGAGATTGGGATTGACATGTATACACTAATATGTATAAAATGGATAACTAATAAGAACCTGCTGTATAAAAAAATAAATTCAAAAATTCAAAAAATATAGCATTCAGATATGTCTTCCTCAGACTTCCTTGTCACCAATCTTCCAATCCTGTTTCTGTCAAATCCCTGGTCATCCATCCAAATGATTGACAAATGTCCATGAATAAGTGGAGATCCATATTTCTGGTCATCTCTCACTCCAGACATGGTGGACAGCCATGTGTATTGCTTGAAGATATGCTCACTAGGAGGGTTTTCCTTCAGCACTGGCCTTCACTAAAGCCCCTGAGTGGGCCTGTAATGCTGCAGGTGTCTACCCTCAGGTGGTACCAGCATATTATGCAGAGCCATCTGTAATCCAGGCTTGAATTTTTTCTTCTTCAGTTATCTGGTTTGTAAGGAACACCCCAGGAGGCCACAGGCATGCATTGAAGGGGATGAATCAATGCAAGAAGAGGTGGTGTCAAAGGAACCTGAGCCACCTACTCACGCAACGTTTTTGTAGCTTCCAAACCTTCCCGTACTCAGTCTCCTTATATCATTTCCATTTGATGACAAATTGCTGCTATGCATGCCCAAACTTATGGCTAGGTAGTTCAGACAACTTAGTTCATGATGGGAATCTCAGGTGTTGATGAGATTGGTGTCCTATGGATAGGCCTACCAAGGCCCAGTAGCAAACCAGAAGCTGCTTCTCAAAAGGAAAATAGTTACCTGCAGAAGAGAGCATAGATTTGTTCCAAAATCCTAGGTATTTGCACTACGATATTCCTATTGGTACTTCCCAGAGGCTCCATATACTCATTAAATCCAGAATCTCAAGGAAGTACACTCGTATCAATGAGTTTGGCTCAATCTAGTGTTATATTCCAGCCTTCCTTGGTCTAACACCTTTAGAATACACTCCTGCATGTTTCCCAGCTTTCTTCAGACACATATAAGCAAAGTTTTACAGTTCTCTTGGTGTATAAGTTATTTCCTCCTGCATGTACCTGTTCACCTAGAACCTTCAGAGATTTGACCCTAGTTATGAGTGGTACAGGGGATGGTTGTGGTAGGTATTAAAGAGATTGGGCATCCTCTTTTAAGGCATCTGTCTCAGATGGGGTTATTACAGGGCTTTCAAGCTGAGGAAGGCTAGTCTCAGACACTGGAAGGCAGGCCACTTTTATTGGTAAGGTAGACTTGGGGTTTCAGGATTATCAGTTTCATTAGGGTCCAACCAGATGTCTCCATTCCATGCATCAGAAGTCCATTCTTTACCAGTCAATTTCAGAACTTTCACATGAGAAACTCGGTGAGACTTATAAATTCGACTGTTGTTTGTAATTCAGCAAGCCACACAATTAAATTTTGTATATGAGTTCCAGCAGTATTAGCCCTGCAGCTACAAAAAATAAGAGCTTTATTTGGAGCTGCTGTGGAAGCTGTCTAGTTCTCAGACTGTGACTTGAGTTGGGTTAACCGACCCGAGCTTGTCATTTTTTGTAAGCACTCAAATGAACTAAAAAAAATTCAGTGGCCACTGTAGTCCTTACAGTCATCATTACTGCCACGATGGGCAAGTGCAGTTAGCCACTTGGACTTGACTTAGCAGTTTATCACAATTGGCAACAGGTGTTAGCTTGATTTATCATCGTGAAATCTGAAAAATATATCCTTGTGCTACTTAATAAGGTCTATAATTCTGTCTTGTAGCTTGTCATGTTATAGAACCTAGAGCATGAAATTAGTCCACAGTTACCAAGAAAAATAGGTATTTGGCTGTAATAGATACCAAAGGCTTCTTAGAACCTTTTCATTCAGTTCCCCCATGTTCTCCTTAATGGTTTTATTCTATCTTATTTTCTTGTCAGTATTATACTTTTGTGGTCTATTCGAATGGACTTATTCCTAAACATTGTATTGAACTTTATAATTTTTTAAAATATTATTCTTCTTGCTCTTAAACTGAGCCTGGCCTCTAATATTTTTCTCCATTTATTCTCCATTTCGTTAATTCAAGATCTATTATTATTTACTTCTGCTATATTTTTACTGGTGAGCTCTTCTGGTATTTATCTTTTAGCTTTTGAGGTCTTAACTTTAGTAAGAGACAAGAGTCTTTAATAATACAGTTCTCAAAGAGAAACTGAAGGCATCTCTTAGTTCTGAAGGTTTGTGGTGAGTGTTTGATTTAATTAATAGAATTTCTTCTCTTCAGAGCAGCTAGTTTTAGATGTAAGGTTTTTCCAAAATTCTGTCTTAAGTTTGAGTCAGTAGTTAGAATGTATAATCAAGTCCTTCCATTTGTAAACATCACGCCTTATTAAAATTGAAATGTCATTCAGGAAGCATAAAGGCCAAGCAATTGTGTCATGAGTTTATAGCAAGAGCTTCAAAGATTTAGGTGTGTGTGTTTGTTGTGGATGTGGGTATGTGGTTGCCATGCACTTACTTGAATCTTTTCTTTTTTCTTCATTCAGTTCAGTTCAGTGTAATTCAAACTAATTAATAAGTATGTAATTATTATTGCTTGATACTGCAAACATAGGGGGAACATGGCTACTTGGAAGTATAATTGTCAGCATTTAGATCATTATGGGATTACATACTGCTACCCCCCCCATGCATTCTAAATGCCATGGCAGTTATGATATTTCTAATCCATTGCCTGCAAAAGTTATTTTTAAACATTCTTTTTTTTTTTTAATGTATTTATTTATTTATTGTTGGCTGTGTTGGGTCTTCGTTGCTGTGCACAGGCTTTCTCTAGTTGCAGCGAGTGGGGGCTACTCTTTGTTGTGGTGCACGGGTTTCCCATTGTGGTGGCTTCTCTTGTTGCAGAGCACGGGCTCTAGGTGCACGGGCTTCAGTAGTTGTGGCGCACGGGCTCAGTAGTTGTGGCTCGCAGGCTCTAGAGTGCAGGCTCAGTAGTTGTGGCGCACGGGCTTAGTTGCTCCGCAGCATGTGGGATCTTTCCGGACCGGGGATCAAACCCGTGTCCCCTGCATTGGCAGGCGGATTCTCAACCAGTGAGCCACCAGGGAAGTCCCTATTTTTAAACATTCTTTATCCAGAAAAAGTTGCATTACACCTTACTTTGGAAAAAGTATACATCACAAAAACAGTTTACAAAGAGAAACAGTGGTGAGTTTTAGTCTGACTTTTCATTTTATCTTTTATAAACTATCATATTTATAGTAATATCACTTTCTGTGGATGGTATATTTGCTAGAGTATTCCGGTGCTGAAGCTGAAATACCAGCTTTTCATGGTAGAAGTAGAAGCAATATACAATAGTACAACTAGCTTATTTCTACTCTATAAAATCGAGTGTATGGGCTTCCCTGGTGGCGCAGTGGTTGCAAGTCCGCCTGCCGATGCAGGGGACATGGGTTCGTGCCCTGGTCCGGGAAGATCCCACGTGCCGCGGAGCGGCTGGGCCCATGAGCCATGGCCGCTGAGCCTGCGCGTCCAGAGCCTGTGCTCCGCAACGGGAGAGGCCACAACAGTGAGAGGCCCGCGTACCACAAAAAAAAAAAGAAAAAAAATCGAATGTATAGATGTGTTATTTATTTTATTAATTTTTATTGAGATATAATTGATTTACAATATTAGTTTCAAGTGTACAACATAGTGATTCAGAATTTTTATAGATTATACTCCATTTAAAGTTATTGTAAAATATTGGCTATATTCCCTGTGCTGTACGATATATGCTTATTGCTTATTTATTTTATACATAGTAGTTTGTACCTCTTAATCCTCTACCCTTATCTTCCCCCCTCTCCTCTTCCCCTCTCCCCACTGGTAACCACTACTTTGTTCTCTGTATCTATGAGTCTACCTCTTAATCCCCTACCCTTATCTTCCCCCGTCTCCTCTTCCCCTCTCCCCACTGGTAACCACTACTTTGTTCTCTGTATCTATGAGTCTGTTTGTTTTGTTATATTCATTTGTTTGTTTCATTTTTTAGATTCCACATATAAGTGATAACATACAATATTTTTCTTTCCTAATTCACTAAGCATAATACCCTCCTCTCCAGGTCCATCCATGGTTGTTTCACATGACAAATTTCATTCTTTATCATGGCTGAGATAATGAGTATTACTTTAAAGACAATTCTATTGATAAGATTACATTAATGCAGACGTTGGATCTAAGAAATATACTGATAATAGTTTCTGAAACATATCTATCTTTGAACCAGTCTATAACCTCTCTGTACCTCAGCTTCCCAGTTGAGAAAGTGGAGATAATAATAGTACATACCTATACAGTTTTAGTGGGGATTAAATGAATTAAGAGTGATGAGACAGGGCTTCCCTGGTGGCACAGTGGTTAAGGATCCGCCTGCCAGTGCAGGGGACCCGGGTTCGAGCCCTGGTCTGGGACGATCCCATATGCCATGGAGCAACTAAGCCCGTGTGCCACAACTGCTGAGCCTGCGCTCTAGAGCTTTGAGCCACAACTACTGAGCCCATGTGCCACAACTAGTGAAGCCCATGCACCTAGAGCCTGTGCTCCGCAACAAGAGAAGCCACCGCAATGAGAAGCCTGTGCACCTCAATGAAGAGTAGATCCCGCTCGCCGCAACTAGAGAAAGCCTGTGCACAGCAACGAAGACCCAACGCAGCCAAAAATAAATAAATTAATTAATTTAAAAAAAAAAAAGAAGAGTGATGAGACAGTGTCTGGCAATTAAAAAGCACTTTTAACTGTTAGCTGTTATTGTTATCCTTCTCATCATTACACCTGTAAGGTGATTGTAATAATATTTTAAATACAAAGATTGACATTATTTGTTGTAACTTTTTTTTTCTTCTTTTCAGATGACTTGTGTAGAAAAAGCAGGAACAGATGAGAAAATGCTTATGAAGGTCTTTCGCTGTTTGGGAAGTTGGTTTAACTTAGGAGTTTTGGACAGTAACTTCATGGCTAACAATAAGTTACTAGCACTCCTTTTTGAGGTTTTGGTAAGTAATGGCTTTGTTTATGAAATAGTTTTTGTTTGTTTCTGGCACATAGTCACTTAGGGTAACTGCCCTTCTGGGATATAAGAGTGTTTTCAGAGTTTTGCAGAGTGAGTGGAAAGTGTATGGTAAGAAAGCAACACTGTCCGTTCCTTGTTGCCAAGTACCAAATTAAGATCCTAGTTTTAGTGCTCAGAATAAAATGTAGTAAGGTTTAAGAGGAAAGCAGTCTTATATGTAGGTATGTATAGATCAATGATTTACATGTTAAAATTCAAGTAACAAAAAAACCATTGGTCTCTTTTTCTTATTTTAAAAGTATTAAGTTGTGTGTTTCTAATAATGGCCATTGGGTGTTTGAGACAATTACAAATCAGAATATTATCTTTGTAATTGAGGTAGTTTACTTAAACATCAGGGTATGTATAGGATGAATTTTGGGTTTTTGAGATCAGAAGTAATGTATTTCTATATACTTGTGCATTTGTTCCTTAAACTTTAAAAGTAACAATGCCTAGAATACATTCCTCTGTCTTGGTAGACAAAGAGTAAGTGAGTGCTTAGAATAAGACTAGTTTTTAGAACAAGAAACAGCGATACCTCAAGCACAAATGTTAAACAGGTCTTTGGAGGTGGGTGTGACTTTGTCTCTTTCTCCCTGGTGGTTTTCCTTCCATGAACACATATTAGTATGGAAACTCTGTGTTTCCATACTGGTTGTGTGCTGGTGCACTATAATTTAGAAGATTTAGCATGATACTAGATTGATATCACTGTGAATTAAAGAAAGAAAAGGAAAACACATTCTTCAAGGAGACATTTTTGGTATTGTACTGTTGTTCGTGTATTTCTGCTGTCATTCTTGGATCAGAAGTTAAAATTCAGGAAACTTAGGATGCTAATAATTGTTTTGCTAATCATTGTCTTTGTCTCCATGTCTATTGATGCCATACCTCAATAATGGTAATTTTGATTCTCATTTCACCAAGTTGTGTGAAGAGTAGTCAGTATTAAAAAATTCAGGTCCCACTTTTGTTTAAAAAGTGTGTAAATAAGTTTACATATGAGTGGAGGACAGTGTAGAATACACTTCAAACTTAAAACAGTGGTGACTCTTGGGAACTGAGATTGGGGTAAGGAACAAGCTAAGTAGTGTGCTAGGGTTATATTGTCTTCTCTACTGATCCAGTGTTAGGTCTTCTACTTAAGAGTGTTTCTAGAGTCAGGGTCAAATGTATTCTCGTTCTTACATTTTTTTCAGTGGTTCGAAATCATGCCACATAAAACTAAATATTTTAGTTTGCTTTATGCTTGGACCACGACCTTATTATATAACTTTTCCCCTATAGTTCTTTTTTTAAAAATATTTTTAAAATAATACTTGATAGGGCTTCCCTGGTGGTGCAGTGATTGAGAATCCGCCTGCCGATGCAGGGGACGCGGGTTCGTGCCCCAGTCCGGGAAGATCCCATATGCCGCAGAGCGGCTAAGCCCGTGAGCCATGGCTGCTGAGCCTGTGCGTCTGGAGCCTGTGCTCCGCAACGGGAGAGGCCACAACAGTGAGAGGCCCGCGTACCGCAAAAAAAAAAAAAAAAAAAAAATAATAATAATACTTTGATATATACAAAAGAATAAATTTAACTTTTGAAACATAGTTAATACAGTGAATATTTTTGAATTCACTGCCACTCAGTCTAAGAATAACCTAATGAATAATTTGTGTCTTTGTGCTTTCCCAACCCTGCTTTTATAGCTCCCTGCTCTCCCCTGCAGAGATTCTAAATGTCCTTGTTTTTCTTATTATTCACAGAAGACCAATATGCCTTCACTAAATTTATCCAACCTCTCAACCGTACTGTCCTGAATAGAAACCCTGGAGGCCTCCCTCCTTGAACCTTCTAATATTCTCTAATTTGTATCAGTTGCTCTTTTAATCTGCTCCCCAGCTGTCATCCTGGGACTTCTCTCTTTACTCTGCTTCTGGATTGGTTTAACGATTTTTTTTTTGACCTACCTCAAATACCTTCCTCAGAAGGATATGTGGAAAATAAATATTGAGTTTTTGCATGCATTCCTGAGAAATGTTTTTATTTCATTCTTAATGATTTAGCTAGGTATAGAGTTCTAGGTTCACTATTCTTTTTCTTCAACATTTCTAAGACCTTGCTTTCTTATATACTGGCAGGCATCATTGCTAATGAGAAGGTGGATAAACTGATTTTTGCTCCTTTCTAAGTTACCTTCTCCTCTCCTCCCCAGAAGCTTTAAGAATCTCTGTTTAACCTTAGTATTCTGAAATAGCACAATGATGTGTTGATACTTGTTGGACCCTTTCATTTTAGATAGTACTTGAATATCAGAAAAAAAGATGGAGAAAATTTCCATAGACTAAAATAGGGCAGGGAACACATGGAATTCCATTTGGAGGGACTGGTATGGAAGAAAATATGAACTTTAGAAGTCATATGACCATGATTGAGGTACAAAAAGGCTGATTTGCTTGGCATATAAGGAAATAATAGTCAGAAATAGGAAGATTGATGGATGTTGTCTCGTTGAAGACCATGACTATTAGGCTGTTACGTATTTAAAGTACATGTTCAGAAACAGGCTATAATTGCTTTCCTGTTACTTGGATTACAGCTTAATGATCAAACTTCTTACTTCCCTACTCCTGCTACCTCCCAGCAACAGGATAAGACCTCATCCAACCTACATGAAGCTGCTTCAGACTGCGTATGCTCAGCTCTGTACGCCATTGAGAATGTGGAAACCAACTTGCCATTAGCCATGCAACTTTTTCAAGGAGTCCTGACATTGGAGACTGCCTATCATATGGCTGTGGCACGTGAAGATTTAGATAAGTGAGTAATTATTAAAGGCAGTAGACCTGGATTCATATACAGTCTGGTGTTCTTTTAAGTCACCTTTTATTATTTATCCTTTGTGATTCTTCGTGACTCTGTGTAAATACATACATTGCATCCCCAAGATGCTCTGCTATTCTCATCTGAACCAAGAGTGGCAAATCAAATGCAGAGGGAGAGGTTGTGATCATGGAGAGCAGTAAGTTTTTGCACTTAAAAGGGTAAGGCTCTAAGAATTAGGGATGACCTTTGAAGTATCAAGTGTGATTTTTTTTTTTTTTTTTTTTGGGGGGAACGCGGGCCTTTCACTGTTGTGGCCTCTCCCGTTGCGGAGCACAGGCTCCGGACGCGCAGGCTCAGCGGCCATGGCTCACGGGCCCAGCCGCTCCGCGGCACGTGGGATCCTCCCGGACCGGGGCACGAACCCGCGTCCCTTGCATTGGCAGGCGGATTCTCAACCACTGCGCCACCAGGGAAGCCCTCAAGTGTGATTTGATGGGAATTTTATTCAGATGTTTTAATAATTGAGAATTTTAACTGACTTATGAGTCATTTGCTTATATGTCTAGAAGTATGTGATTTAAGGAAAGATGTTTGTTATGGAAATTGTGATACAACATAGCAAATAATCACTACATGTCCCTTAGGCTGAGGATTGCTTTTATTTATTTGATTAACTGTGTCTGTGAGTATGTACACATAATATCCAGATTTCTGACTTGATGTTCTCATTCCTCTTTCATTTACAGAGTTCTGAATTACTGCCGTATTTTCACCGAGCTGTGTGAAACTTTTCTTGAAAAAATTGTTTGTACTCCAGGCCAAGGCCTTGGGGACCTACGAACTCTAGAACTGCTTCTTATCTGTGCAGGACACCCTCAATATGAGGTAGTGTTTA
Source organism: Physeter macrocephalus (assembly GCF_002837175.3). Taxonomy (NCBI): domain Eukaryota; kingdom Metazoa; phylum Chordata; class Mammalia; order Artiodactyla; family Physeteridae; genus Physeter; species Physeter macrocephalus. Next base: position 23,707,711 of record NC_041218.1, read on the forward strand.
TTCTGTGCTAATGCCATTATTTTCCAAGTTGTATGTCACATATTATCTGCATTCCATTTTCTCCTGTCCAGCTTTTTATTTGTGGGAAATTATAGTTTTATTTTTAATTAATGTGATGGGGAGTTTCCTCTGTTTTGAATTTAAAAATATATATATATTTGGGCTTCGGCTTTGATTCTCTTCTGTTTATTTTGTTGTTTTTTTTTGCGGTATGCGGGCCTCTCCCGTACTGCTGTGGCCTCTCCCGTTGCGGAGCACAGGCTCCGGACGCGCAGGCTCAGCGGCCATGGGTCACGGGCCCAGCCGCTTTGCGGCATGTGGGATCTTCCTGAACCGGGGCACGAACCCGTGTCCCCTGCATCGGCAGGCAGACTCTCAACCACTGCGCCACCAGGGAAGCCCTCTCTTCTGTTTTCCTGCTTGGTTAGCTGGGCTGACTGGTATAGGAACCTGTTAGAAAAAAAAGCCTTTTACTTTTCCACTGAGGCCCCCTCTCTAGCGTCAGTTATTCTTTAGAGCTTTATAGCTAAAGAAAACATACCAAATCTTAACTGTACCTCCACAAGTTTTAACATACAAAAGTTTTCTCCAAATTATGGATGAAAATGAGAATGGCATTGAAAGGACTTAAAGAGTCTGATTTTTTTTTTTTTTTTTTTTGTGTGTGTGTGTGTGTGTTACGCGGGGCTCTCACTGTTGTGGCCTCTTCCGTTGCGGAGCACAGGCTCCGGACGCGCAGGCTCAGCAGCCGTGGCTCACGGGCCCAGCCGCTCGGCGGCATGTGGGGAGCACAGGCTCCGGACGCGCAGGCTCAGCGGCCATGGCTCACGGGCCCAGCCTCTCCGCGGCACACGGGATCTTCCCGGACCAGGGCACGAACCTGTGTCCCCTGCATCGGCAGGTGGACTCTCAACCACTGCGCCACCAGGGAAGCCCAAAGAGTCTTCTTCATCCCAAAATTTCTAAGACATGCGGCCTCTTTTAAGTTTGCTAGATTTAAAAAAAAAAAAAAACCTCCTCTTATTCAAGAAACTTTATCTCCTCTTAATAGTATAAGAAGTGAGAAAGAACTTCCACGCTGGGTTAGCTCTATTTAAATTACTCCATTTTGGATCATTGATGGGAAAGGATGGTAGAGCCCCTCTTAGGGAGGGGCTCAATAGTCCTATGAGTCTCAGTCCTTTTTCTTTGATCATATAAAAGATAATGCATATTTGTTTGATATAATCTCATGAGGATATCTAGATTTTGTTGAAACTTAAAACATTTTGGGGCAGAAGTATTGTACTACCTAATGATTATCATTCCTCTGAATAGTGCCATATGTAAGATGAGCTGTGGTTTGTACAGGTATTTGTAGATGGTTTATCTGGTGAGAAGTGTTTTAATCTCAAAAATAAAATGAAATAATTTCAGAATTTAGGAAAAATAAAGAGACTTCCATTTCTGTATCTGTTTCTCTAAATTCAGAATCCAATATACTGTTGGAGAAGTTATCCCAGGGCTAGACAGAGAATGTAAAGCCAGTCATCCTAAATGGAGTTTTGGGCCTAACATGGAAAGATAATTTGGGAGGATAATAATAAATCTGCTAGAAAAAAGGTGGCTTCTTAACTGGTTCCACTCATTTTTTTTTTTTTTTTTTTTTTTTTTTTTTTGTGGGGGTACGCGGGCCTCTCACTGTTGTGGCCTCTCCCGTTGCGGAGCACAGGCTCCAGACGCACAGGCTCAGTAACCATGGCTCATGGGCCCAGCCGCTCCGCGGCATGTGGGATCTTCCCGGACTGGGGCATGAACCCGTGTCCCCTGCATCAGCAGGCGGATTCTCAACCACTGCGCCACCAGGGAAGCCCCCACTCATATTGTTTTAAAGTGTTTCTTTCCTATTGGCCCTAGTAATAATAAAACTGCCTTCTTTTCTTATTCAAATAAACCATCTTTTCTCTTTCTTTTAATTTGATAGGTAGTAGAAATTTCCTTTAACTTTTGGTACCGACTAGGGGAGCATTTATACAAAACTAATGATGAAGTTATTCATGGCATCTTCAAAGCTTACATTCAAAGGCTGCTTCATGCCTTGGCTCGCCACTGCCAGCTGGAACCAGACCATGTAAGTTTTCTTCTCTACTTAATCAAGTCTTGATTTCCTCTTCTTTTCAATGCTAACTTGAAAAGGAACTGAAAAGATAGAGAATAAAGCTAATGGAATCTGTGGGTTTTCTGTCACTCTAGCTTACACTGAAGAAGTCAGTACCAGTATAATGAAGAGTGCTAGGTCTATGTAAAAAGAACTTAATCCTGTTGAGCCAGTAATTCTTCTGGGAATTCACCTTAAATAATTCTGCAGAAGAAAAAAATTGCTATTTTATGTACAAAGCATTATCTATAAAAGTAAAAAATGGTAAACCCACATACAAGAGTATTAGAAGAGGAAATTCCCTGGTGGTGCAGTGGTTAGGACTTGGTGACTTGGTGTTTTCACTGCTGGCGGCCCACGTTCAGTCCCTGATCGGGAAACTAAGATCCTGCAAGCTGTGTGGCATGGTCTCCACCGCCCCCCAAAAAAAAAAGAATATTAAAGAGTTACGTATATTATTATGTAGCATTCTGATGGATCATAATGCAGCAGTTAAAAGTAATAACTTGAGATAGCAATAGTTGATATGCTAAATGAAAAAATAATGTCAGATTTTATAATATGTATTTTTAATAGCATAAAATATGTGGTTGGATTAAAACTAACACAAAGGTGAAATATTTGTGTGAGGATGTGGAAAATAACTTATGACTCCCCCCCGACACATATGTGCACATTTTTCTTTGTATTACTTATACTAATTTTATAAGTTAAAATAAAATATAATCTATTTGCTTAGAAGAAAATATACTAGAAATATTATAAAACAGTCCATTGGAAAACTCTTCAATCTCATTCTTTGCTTAGTCACTTCAAATTTTGTAGCATTTATTTCATTCTTTTGGTTGGTTGGTTTAATATCCCTGTCCTTCAGCCTATAACTTGGAGTGGGTTTTTTTCCTATTGCTTACTATTAAATCTGACATGAAAACTGTCTATTCATTTTAATGTTAATGTTGTTATTTGAGTTACGGTATTTTGTATTTCCACAGAACCTTAGTGATGATTTAGTTTAGTGGTTTTCACTACTTTTTTTAAAAACTGAGGAATCTTATCTTCAACTACATATTGCTTGGAAGCCTGATAAGTAAATAAAAGCCGGGCTGCTCTGGTTTAAATGGCTCTGCTTGCTTGATCCGTTTCTTCCCTTTGCTAGTTCTGTGACACCATTTCCCTGGCAGGTAATTCCTTACACCTGTAGGTGTATAGTGCTTTATAATTCATTATCTCATCTCAGACAGCCATTGTTTCCTCCTCATTCCTTGACTTTAATTTTTTCATCTTAAAGCAAGGAGGTTGAACTAGATCAGCAATTGTCAGTAATACTAAGGACTTTTCCCAGATACCCATGGTCCAAGATTCTTATACATGCCCATAACCATCTCACAACTGGTAAGCCTTAGTTTACTCACAGGAGGGTGTTGGAATAAGAAAAACTTAAGCATGAAATGTAAATGATCTCTGTATTTTTTAATGAAAAATTTCAAATATACAGCAAAGGGAAAATGATTTTATAGTGAATTCTGTATACCTACTACCTAAATTCTACCATTAATATTTTATTATACCTGTCTTATTGTGTATCTGTCCACCTATATAAAATTCTTTTTAAAGTCTAATATTCTATTCTGGTCTAGTTCTTGTGATAATGGTTGATTTTGGTAGATCTTGAACTGTAAAGCTTCAGAGGCTTATTCAGTAATAAAAAGCTAGACCTTATCTAGATAGGCTAATAAACTCTTAAGTTACCACCTCTTCTAGGTCACTTCCCACCCCCACCACTCCAGATTTTTCCAACAGCAGGTAAGATGTAGCTGGGACACGCAAAAAAAGAGAAGCGTTTCTAATAGTCAAGGCAGAGGATAGGTTGTATTGACTTGACACACCTAAAAGTTTGGGATACCCTCTATAGTAAAATGTCTTTGTGATTTAGGCGATTCACCTTTTTGTTCTTTGGGACTGGACTGCTTAATGGCTTTTTTATTCTTGATTTTATAAAGTAAATGAAAGCCTTAGTTTAAAACAAATGTTATCTGATTTGAAATTTCAGGAGGGGGTTCCTGAGGAGACTGATGACTTTGGGGAGTTTCGGATGAGGGTGTCAGACCTGGTGAAGGACTTGATTTTCTTGATTGGGTCTATGGAGTGTTTTGCTCAGGTAAGCCCGTTTGGAGATTCTTAGCAGTTTTACCAATCACTTTAATTGTGTTAACTTCTATGTCTTCTCTAAGTGTTCCATCTTTTTCTTCAATCTTGATGGCTAAATGGGACAGTAGATATGCAGGTGCCTAGCACACTGCCTGGCATATAGTAGCTATTTTGTTTAGTATCTTACAAGCCAATTGCAGTGAAGAGTTCAATTATGGTTTACACTATAATCTTGCTAGTGAGAGTTGTTCCACTTGTTCAGTTGAAATGGAAGATCATGGATAAACCTTAAAGCCCCCAAGATACTTATAGGGAATTTGGACCTAGCCAGGAAAATAGACAAGTTTTTCTGCTTTAATAATTATGTATCAACTCCTGGCAACTCTTAGTTATTTGGCATTTCCTTTGTTCACATTTATGGTTAGATTCCTTTGCAGTTTCATCCCAGAGGTGACTATACTAGAGTAGAAGAATCATAGTCCTGTGGTTTTCCTGACAATCAGTGAGTAACATTTTACATCATAAGGTTGCAGTCACCACCATTCCACATCACTTAACATTAGCATAATGTCAGGTGGTTTTCATATTGCTGGATCATGCTCTGAATCCTGAAATACTAGTTTTAATGCTTTGTCAGCAATACTGAACTAACCTAATTTGGGGGGATGGGTAATCCAGGCATTTTGTGTATTTTGGGGCATCATCTGATCTAGAAAGTGTTAATAAAATTATAACTATATTTCTTTATATTAAACAAAGTATGTTTCTTGATCTAACTAGAACGGGTTGGGGATTCTTAGAAAGCAGATTTAGTGAGATCCCCAGATCACAGGCAGATGACCTGTGCTCAGATTTCAACTCTTCTCTCACTGGCTCTGCGGCTTTGAACAAGTTACTTGTTCTTCTCCAGACCTCAATTTACAAATTTACATAAATTATTAGTCTTGTCCAAGATGTGTACTGTGGGACACCAGTCTCATGAGATGTTCTTTGCCAGAAAAAACAGTTCTGTCAATTAAAACTGGAAAATGACTTAAATAGTGTATTTAAAGGCTCTGTGAAGTCGTACAAGAGAATTGTTTAATTTTATCTTAACTAGCAGTGTGTTATTTGACTACAGAAATCTTATTTAGACTAACACCCAGTCACATTCCACTGATGGATATACCCTGGGAAGTTTCTGGACATCTCTGAGTATTCTGCTTGGTCTCTCCCCATCTCCCCTTGCTTGGACATGGTATTGTGATGGGTGCTTCAGAACAGCTACTTTTTAGGAATTTAGTCTATGCTACTAGTGTTGATGCAGACAAGTAGTTAAAATAATAGAAATGTAAAGCCAATGTTCATGCCGAGGTTTTACATTATATCTCATTTTTAAGTGTGTTTATGTATTTATGAGTTATTATCAGGACCAGGAAAAGACACTTGTGTAATATGTTTTGTTTTCTCCATAATACTCATTTTGTGGGGTAGACGATAATCTTGATATACTCTTGGGGACCTAAATGGGTTTGTTTCAGATATTAAGCTAGTATTACTTAGAGTTAGTGAAGATTTGAAAAATGAAGATACTATTTTTCCCTGGCTCTGAGAGATAAATTTAGAAACAAGGGGCTAGATTTATTTTAACTAACAGAGTTTTTTGTTTTGTTTGTTTTGGAATTCTATTCTGTTTTCCTTTTAATGGATCCATAATCCACCTCTTCTTCTCTAGTTATATTCTACTCTGAAAGAAGGCAACCCACCCTGGGAGGTGACAGAAGCGGTTCTCTTTATCATGGCTGCTATAGCAAAGAGTGTTGATCCGTGAGTGTCTAATAAGTCTTTTGCTGGGAACTCTTAATATCAGAGGAAGGAAAATTACAACATTTTTATCATATGGGATATGTTTGGAAACTCTTAGAACTTCTTACTTCTATAATGCTGTCTAGTCTTCTGACTTCTAGAGTCTAGTCCAGAGTAGCATGCATTGCTGATATCCATGTTTTAACCACATTTCCTAGAGTTAAAATTATTTTGTTCTTGATGCTAGGAAAAGAATGCTGATTTATCTTCTCAACTTAGGCTCCCTTGTGCAAGTTGGTATAATCAAAAATTTGTTAGGGGCTTCCCTGGTGGCGCAGTGATTGAGAGCCCGCCTGCCGATGCAGGGGACACGGGTTCGTGCCCCGGTCCGGGAAGATCCCACATGCCACGGAGCGGCTGGGCCCGTGAGCCATGGCCGCTGAGGCTTGAGCCTGCGCGTCCGGAGCCTGTGCTCCGCGACGGGAGAGGCCACGACAGTGAGAGGCCCGCGTACCGGAAAAAAAAAAAAAAAAAAAAAAAAATTTGTTAGACTGTTAAATTGTTGGCACTTGCTTAAAAGCATTTGAATAGGCACTAATTTGGCTCTCACCTGCTTTTGTGACCTTGGGTGAGTTATCCTTACAAATATTTAATTATATTGTTCTCCTTTTTTCCTGTCTTGGACAGTCATTTGTAAGTTTCAGACAGGCAAAGCATAGGTACCATTTCACCTAAAAGAATAGCAAACTCTAAAGGGCAATTATTATTTTTGTTTTTGTCATTGGAAATTTTTAAATTATTAGAGTTTGATTTCTAGTTGCTTAGCATAGAAATTCTATTTATTATTTCAACATGAATCCTTAACAACAGAATTTACTTTGTTCTGTGAGCTTATAAATCGATTCTAGTATCTGTCAAGTTTTCCTGTATTGTAATCAGATGTCTGCAGTTGAGCTCTCTGTCCATGGCCTTGGTTGGAGAGATGGTTAAGGCATGTATTCATAAAATGTACAGTGCTTCTTTCTTAGCTGTCTTACAGGGTCTAGTCAATGAAATCTTATGTTGTTTCTAATCCAGTAAATATTTAAGGAGATAGAGTAGGTTTTTCTCTATTAAGAAGTTCTGGTCCTGAATCACATATCATACTATTTGCTCTTAAACCCATTTGGTATCTTTTGGAACCTTCAGTAACAGTCTGAAGATTATTACACTAATAATCTAACTGATTTGTGTTGGTATGAGAAAGGATGGGAAGAGAGTCTCAATAATTAATTTAGTGCCCATAGGAAGCATAAGGCATAAATGAGAGAAGGTTTTATTTTGTTTTTTGTTTATCCACATTTCAAGCCAACTGCATGATTACAATTTTTTTTAGTGTATGAAGGACTTAATAGACTTAGTGTATCAGCAAGGAGTGCTCTTGCACTAATCCAGGATTTATTTGCATTTTAAACATCTTTCATTTCTGGATTACGTTCTACCACTTTGGGGGCATCCTCCACTTTGCTTAAAGAACTTCAGCCAGTATTCTTGGGGAGTGAAAAAAAGAGAAGGAAAGGGAAAAAGTTAATTCATGGAGCTGTGGAAAGTATTTGGATAACTTTAATTTCCCCTCATGTTCTAAGTCAGGGCACCTTTATTCCTACAACTTGTGTTCTTGTTTCTTTAATTAGTGAGCTGGCCCACCCATGCTTACCTGTCCTTAAAGTATCCATTATCCAGCTATAAGAAATCTTTCGGAGAATAACAACTAATAGCAAGTGGTCTAGAATTATTTATTCATTCATTTAGCCATTCAGCAATATTTATTGAGTGCCCACTGTGTGCCAGGCACTGTTCTAGGTGCTGCAGATATAGGAATAAATAAAATGGATTCATTAAAAGAAGACATTGATCCACAGTAATTGCCTGCCTCTCCATTTTGAAGAGCCTTATTTGATAGCAGGATGTGTCCTTAGACACTTCACTGACATTCAGAAGATTAAGGAGCAGTAGTATGCTTCTCAACTGAAACAATGATATCTTCCATTTCTGTCTTTTCCCCCTTTTTGAGGGTTAAAAAACTTTCATACCAGATGTTAAACATTTTTATCCAAATGGTTATTTATTTAGAAAGAAACCCTTTAGCAATGATTTGTGTCATTGCAGCCTGTTTTTTAGCCAGAACCTAACCTCTGAAATTGGTAACTCTGAGTACTTGCCTTCTAAACTCAGGGAGAACAATCCAACACTTGTGGAGGTCCTAGAAGGAGTTGTCCGTCTCCCAGAGACCGTACATACAGCTGTGCGATACACCAGCATTGAATTGGTTGGAGAGATGAGCGAAGTGGTTGATCGAAATCCTCAGTTCCTTGGTATGTGTGAACACTCCCCTCTGCAGCTGCTGCTTCTGATTTTTCTGATTTCTTTCTTTCTCTCTCTTACTTTTGCTTTTGTTTTCCTACTTTCTCTTTTATTGATAGGTAGAATGTTTCTAGACACTGAGACTAAATATATGAGTTATTGCTTAGTTGATACAACATTTTATAATCTGATCAGACTTTGGAGAAAGGACCTTTGAAAGATTAGATCTCTAGGTAGGGAAACAGTTTGCTACTAGTACTCTGCTTCAGCATAACTATTTCTGTCTTTGTTAGGCTTTGGCATAGGCTTGAGCTAATCAGACTGTCCTGTAGTTCTAAACTAGAAGCTGCTAATAGGCTAAAGCAAAGGGGGGTGGGTGTTATTTCAGTGTTAAATACATGCTCCATTTAAAAACTAAGAATTGGGCTTCCCTGGTGGCGCAGTGGTTGAGAATCTGCCTGCCGATGCAGGGGATACGGGTTCGTGCCCCGGTCCGGGAAGATCCCACATGCCGCGGAGCGGCTGGGCCCGTGAGCCATGGCCGCTGAGCCTGCGCGTCCGGAGCCTGTGCTCCGCAACGGGAGAGGCCACAACAGTGAGAGGCCCGCATACCACAAAAAAAAAAAAAAAAAAAAAAAACTAAGAATTATTATTGAAACTAAATAAGTACAAACTAGAATGAAGAGTGTTGAGTTATATAACCTCTGGCTGCCTTTACTGACTTGAAAAAATAACTAAAGATCATATAAAATAACTTCAGAATTGAAAGTAAATTTAGAAATAATTTCTTCTAATCCCCTCATTTTGCAGATGAGGAAACTGAAATACAGAGAGACTAAATAATTTATCTAGGTTAAAATATATTAAGCCCACCTGATGTTCAAGACTGATATATTCTGAGAATTTTAAGAATTCTCAAATTCCTGAATATCATTAAGTTTGTGCTGTACTTATCTTTATTACCACCTTTCAGCTTGATTTTATTTTACACATGATCTTTTTTTATTGACTGAAACTCTTACTTAAAAAGAGATGTGTGTTCCTATTTTCTTGTTTCTGTATACAGAGCATATAAGATAGATAGGCTTATTACATCATAGCTGAGCCACTTTCAAGTTCAACATACCATTTAAAAATTTTTTCAAAATACCTATTTTCTAATTCTTAAATCTCTTCACTTCCATTATCTGTCTCAAAATTTGGCTTTCTTTTCTGAACACTTGTTCCACAAAGAAACTAAGTGGGTTTATCTGTTTGTTAAGACTTACCATTCAGTACCACCTGTAGTATCTCATTCAAATTTGTGCCTCAATTAGAAGACAAATTGCTGAGTGTTCATACTTACTCTAGAATAGTCAAAAACACAAATATTTAATTTGAGAATCATTGAAGCCTATAGTATTAGAGTTGCGTGGGCTAGATTTTAGATTCTAGTTCCGATTCCCATGCTAAACAGGCCTTTTTTTTTTTTTTTTTTTTGTGGAGGGGAGCAGGTTCATGCTGGGTTGGTGCATTGTTTTTGTCATTAGACTGGAAATGGAGATAACTTTTAAATGGGCTTTCAGAGATTACTTCTTTTATGAGGTTTGGTATGCGGTTTCTCTGTAGTACACATAAAGTGCTCTTTAATCATGTATGATTTTTCTTAGGGTTTTTTCATAGAAAAACATTCTGATTTTTATGAAGCAAGGTAAAGGATAACTAGGATTTGCTTTATAGGAATTCGCCTTTGTAATCACTTTTCTTAGAACACATTTGGCAGAAAGTAAAACATAATGAATTAATTCTTTTAGAAGTGCTAAAGATCCATTTGTGTGGTTTGGGGGCCTTTTATAATTATAAAGAAGCAAGTCTAAAAGTGTCAGCTTTAGATAACTGTCATTGTCCTGATTAATGTAGACTGCTTTTTTTTTTTTTTTTAACAAAGTGACTAATCTCTGAGTATAATGGTACTCTCTGAGCTTTATCATCTTTCTTACATTACCCTATTAATACTTGATGGTTATATCCACCAGTGGTTTCAGACTGAATCAGTGGTTTTCAAACCGTGCTCTGTGAAGCCCTAGCAATAAGCAACAGTTGATTTCCACAAGGAAAGAAATGGAAGATAAATAGATAGGACTCTCTCTGACACCATTTGTCAGTGAGATCAGCTCCATTTTTATATATAAAAACATTGGAGTTTAAACACATTTCATTTTTAAAAAATTGTTCTTTTGCTTAAAAAGGGAATGAAAACCTTTGTTCTAACAAATAGAAATTTTCCTTGAGTTTCAAACAATGTAATCTTTACATATGGATTTTCTCCTTAGACCCTGTGTTGGGCTATTTGATGAAAGGACTGTGTGAAAAACCTCTGGCTTCTGCTGCAGCCAAAGCCATTCATAACATTTGCTCTGTCTGCCGAGACCACATGGCTCAGCACTTTCATGGACTCCTAGAGATTGCCCGTTCCCTTGATTCCTTCATGTTGTCTCCAGAAGCTGCTGTGGGCTTGCTAAAAGGTATTTACTTAAGATATTAAGAAGGAACAGTCTCTAAGCCACTTCTAGGGGTTATATCAGTTGTATCCCACTTTTCAGTTGCAGTTTACTCAGTTATGGGGAAGGTCACTCAGAGGGGAGGGTGTTGATTATGTGTACATGCATTCTTAAAATATTTTAAGGCTGTATAACTAATACAAAGTGCTTACAGTATTTATAGCACGAACCTAGATTTTGGGTGGACAACACATTGGAACTAAACATAGTTCCTTTTTGAGTTGGGGGAAAGAATAAAAACGGAGACCAAATAAGCATTGCTATACCAAAGAAGTAAGTGGAAATTTAAAGGTAGTGTGCCTGGCTCAGTCCTATAACTAGAAGCCAAGGGTTCTGGTCGCTTAGTGGTCTTTAACCATTACTGATCAGTTTACACTGATCAAGAGGCAAACAGCCAGGGTGGTGATGAAACTCAGAGTAATGGAAGAACTAGAGATATTATGCTAGGGGAAAAGACTCAGAGGAGACTTTAACACAGTGGCTATTTTTAAATATTTGAAAGATTATCTTAGAAAAGAGGGAACAGATTTATTTTATGAGGAATTGATTGTTGACAGTTTACTGGCTCCTAGAAAGAAAATGCTTTGTAATCATACTTTCTGAAAACAAATTGGGGTGTCCTGTGAGGTAGTGAAATCCTTAAAGCTAGTATATCAAATAAAAGATTGAGCAATCTTTTATTGGGGTATATCAAATAAAAGATTGGGTAATACGGCCTGTGCAGCATCTTTTAAGTCTCTGTGAGTGGCAGACAGCCTTGTCCAGATTGGATGACTGTTAAATGTCAACTAACTGTTCTTTCTCACTTCTACAATCAGGTTCCCTACCAGCCAATGTAACTATGCATTTTCAAGACAGATTTTCTTTTCTTTTCAGTCTTCTTTTGCCACATTTTCTGGCATTAAATCAGGTCAGATTTTTCTTAACTACTGCCAGTGGGTATCGCTGCCATCTTGTCATTTTCTAGTGAAATTTAACCTTGATGCTAATGTGATGTCTAACTTATAATAGGATGTGGCATCCCAGATATATCGGTGGTATCTTCTAGATATAGAAAACTTTTTAGTAACATTCTTTTCTATAGGGATGAATTAAAAGGAGAAAATTGTATTTGTTAGATTTTCCCCCCCTAGTTTTAAATAGAAAATCTAATTTGTCCATGGTTTATAGACTGTCAAGAAAAATCATTCAGTTTTTTATTCAGATGTGAAGGTTTATCGATTTATTACTGTTTATTTGGGGGGAAAGGGAGAGGGGAGATTTTTGCAACTATTTAAAAATGAAAGAAAGGCAAACTTAACTATTACTTTTCTGTTCAAAGCACTCATGTAAATCTTTGAAGAATTGGAAGTGGGGCTATGTATTTAAATTTATTTGTTTATTTGTTTGTTTGTTTGTTTATTTATTTATTTATTTATTTTGGCTGCATTGGGTCTTCGTTGCTATTCACGGGCTTTCTCTAGTTGCGGTGAGCCAAGGGCCATTCTCCATAGCAGTGTGCAGGCTTCTCATTGCGGTGGCGCAGAACACGGGCTCTAGGCACGCGGGCTTCAGTAGTTGTGGCCCGCGGCTCAGTAGTTGTGGCACACGGGCTCACTTGCTCCACGGCATGTGGGATCTTCCCGGACCAGGGCTCGAACCCGTGTGTGTTTGTTTGTTTGTTTATTTATTTATTTATTTATTTTGGCTGCATTGGGTCTTCGTTGCTATTCACGGGCTTTCTCTAGTTGCGGTGAGCCAAGGGCCATTCTCCATAGCAGTGTGCAGGCTTCTCATTGCGGTGGCGCAGAACACGGGCTCTAGGCACGCGGGCTTCAGTAGTTGTGGCCCGCGGCTCAGTAGTTGTGGCACACGGGCTCACTTGCTCCACGGCATGTGGGATCTTCCCGGACCAGGGCTCGAACCCGTGTGCCCTGCATTGGCAGGCGGATTCTTAACCACTGCGCCACCAGGGAAGCCCGGGGGCTATGTATTTAAACATCTTTAAACCAATAGGCTGTTGAGGAGAGATAGTTTAATATTAACTTCAGTTGTAAATGTCAATGTGAAAGTCAGTATGGTCTTCTAAGCCAAATAAAGAAAAACCCAACCATAAATAACAAACTATTATAATTTAAAAACAGTGCTGATCTTTTTGAAAGAATGGAACCAGTCAGCCTTTTCTGTTAGCCATATGATGTAGACCAATGAATTACCTCAGTTCAGCTTTTATTTTCTTCATTTGTATCATCTTTTGTCTTTCAGGGACAGCACTTGTCCTAGCCAGATTACCTTTGGATAAGATTACTGAATGTCTTAGTGAACTATGTTCTGTTCAGGTTATGGCATTGAAAAAGGTGAGTCCAATTAAGTAAGGGGTAAAACAAATATAATATGTTTACATGTTAGAAAGGAAAAGACAGAATTTTTTATTTGCAGGTGGTCTTTTATCTAACCAGAAAAGCCAAGAGAATGAACTGAGAAGTTATTAAAATTAATAAGTTTATCCAAGTAGCTATATATATGAAATAAGTATTCCAAAATTAGTAGATTTTCACTGTATCAGAAATACCATTTACAAGATGACAGTGGGAAAAACACCATTCAAGTTAACAACCAAAACCATAACCTACCATGTTTCCTTGAAGAGTGTTGTAAAAACGTCCGCTCTTCTCAATTTACTTTTATGGTACAATAGCAATGAACATACCAGTGGGATTTTTAGGATAACTTGACAAAGTGACTCTAAAGTTTATCTCTAATAATATGCTGGTAGAAGTAGCTAAGAAATTTTAGGAAAGAAGAGTAAGAGGTGGCAACTTGCCTTACCTCTTAAAATATATTATAAAGCTATAATAATTTTGAAGCTTTATATTATAAAAGTATAATATACATATATATTATATAGTATAATACATATAATCTATATTATAATGTATAATGTCTATAATATCCTAATCATTGTAAAAGTAAATGGGAAAAAATTAAATGATACTGTTTTCCACACCACAATGATCATATAGTAAAAGTTAATATGCATTCCTGGCCAGGATGCAATAAGATGGAGGAAAATAATTTGCTAATATGAATTTAAAAGTTTTTACCATTTTGAGTAACTTTCAGGAATCTGTTATAAGGAAATAATCAGAGATTGAGACAGAGGTTGATGTACAAGGGTATATATTGGAGTGTTTGCTGTAGGTTTGTATGTGTAATGACTGGGTGTTAATATCTGTCTCTTCAGCTGTTGTCTCAGGAGCCCAGCAATGGCATATCATCAGATCCCACTGTGTTCTTAGATCGCCTTGCAGTGATATTTAGGTAAGAAGAGAGATGTCAGGTTCCTGCCCTGGGTTAAAAGCTCAAATGAGACCATTATGTATTGAAGTAAGGGAGTGTTTTTTCCTCCAACTTCCGAGTACCTCCTATAAACTCCCTCTGTCAGGAGACTAATTTAGTCCTATTACAATTGCAAAGGCAAATTCTAAGAATTTATTTTTGGTAGACCTTTGTCAAAAGACCCTTTAAAATGTAACTAATTCTCTAGGTCTCTAGATCAGTGATTCTCAAACTTTAACATGCATCAAAGTTGCCTGTAGTACTTAAATTACCAAGGAAACAGATTGCTGGGTACCATTCCCAGAGTGTCTGATGGATTGGATCTTGGATAGGACCCAAGAATTTACATTTCTAATAAGTTCCCAGATGCTGTTGCTTTTTATTCCAAGGACTACACTTTCAGAGTCATTGCTATATAGTGTATGGGTGCAAAAAAATAATGAAGCCTCTTCAGTAACCAGGTGAAATTAAACTTTCTTCTTTGAAGTCAAGAGGAGCGTAATGATTAAAAACAGCATTAGTGACAGTGTTCAAAGAGTGATCCTTTCTTAGTTGCATAATATAATTAGTTGCATAATATAATTTGCAAGTCCTGTAGGTATAACTGGAATATCAATTAATAGTTGCATAAAAATCTATGTGGAAGAAATTAAAACTGAGGTGTTGTTTTAGCTTGTTAGTTCTTGTCTACAAGTATCTTTCCGAGTTGGTATAATGCTTTCCGTATATAATTAGGGGAGCCCTGTTGCTTACCATTCTGAGAGCCTATTAACAATAACTCCTATTTCACAATAAATGAAGGAAAATCTGCAAAAGGTGGACATGGCCCTGATTTAAAAAAAATTAGATTATTATTGAGTTGCTATTGAGCTTTTTAAAATTAAAGAATTTTGTTCCTTTAAAGAGGTAGGTAGCTAATCATAGTGTGTTTTTTTTTATTTTGTTTTTTTTTTTTCCTGCTTTCCTTCAAATTAGTGGATTCTAGAACTAGACAAATAGTTGGATTGGATGTACTGTGGGTGGGCCCATGTTGTGTATCATTGGATTTAGACTAGAACCATGAGAAATGTCTTTGGTAGACCAGGGTTCCTAATGCTTTTGCCTTTTAATGCTGGGAATGAAGCAGTACTTGGTTTCTCATAGTGGATTCAGACAATCTGAATATATTTATTAGTTTGGAAGAAACTACATATTCAGGTTTATAAAGGGAAAAAAGATGGAAAGGATAGTTGTAGCGCCCCACACCACAGCCCATGTAGGCAGAGTTGGATTGAATTTACATGTTACAGTAGAAGAGGCTTAAAGGTGAGAAAAAATTGATGGGGTGATTTAAACTGTGCTTGTGTTTGAACAGAGTGGGAGGAAAAGGTATTGAGTCTTAAAAATACTCTAGTTTTCTTTAATTGGTGAGAATGATACTAAGTAAACTAACAGGGATTAGGGCCCTGGGTCCTTGATGAAATTGCTCTTCTTTCACTAATTTGGGCCATTGTCTTTCCCCAGACACACCAATCCCATTGTGGAAAATGGACAGACTCATCCGTGCCAAAAAGTCATACAGGAAGTAAGTGCTAATGTATGCTTGTGGATCTTCCTTTTTCCTTCTAAGGCTCTGGGTAACTAAAGTGAGAAGGTACTGTCTTCTAGGTTCACAGGAAGATTCAATTTGTTGATATGCTTTAAATATCAATGAAAAGAGGAACAGAACCATCCAGATAAATATTTTTGATTTTAGATTTGGTAAGAAAACAGGCTGTGGGGAAATGCACTGAAAGGCCAAAGTAGGGAGAGATTAACTGTGTGAATCTTATTGTTGCTGGGAGGCATGATCATTACTGGCAAAATGTTTTTGACAAAGCAAGTTAATCATCGTAGTTAGTTTCCTCTTTGATAATGTACTTCCTTTGTACTTTTTTTAAAAACTGAGGGTAATGTGAGGATCAGAGGGCATGTTTTGAGAAGTGCTTTTCAGACTTCAGGAGGGAAACACCAAATATCCTTAAGTGTTCAGTGGTATCAAATCTTGCCATTTCCTTAGCTCTAGTCCTTTTGTTCAAGGTCTTCCAACTTCTTGGAACTGTCTTTAAATATCTCTTCCTCTATAATTCATTCTGCTTCTTCCCATCCTAAATCAGGAAGTCCAGAATTTAGGAAAATATGTATCTTTGTCTTTTCGTAAAGTTAGACATGCTCCTCTTGTGTTGTAAAGAGTCATTGTGCTTCTGTTAAGAAGTGGTTGTTTCAGTGATGGGTAGTGTATTGAACCTCAGCACATATACACACACCCACTGACCAGAATCAGGCCATGTGTGTTCCTATAAAGAAAGATTTTTCCAAATTATTTAAAAGCCAAATAAGTTGTTACCAATTTGGGAGCATTTTTTTCATCACTTAGTTGTTCATTTTCTTTCTGTGCTCTTTTCACTTTTGACTCAGATATGGCCAGTTTTATCTGAGACTCTAAATAAGCACCGGGCTGATAATCGGATTGTAGAACGTTGTTGCAGGTGCCTCCGTTTTGCTGTTCGCTGTGTAGGCAAAGGATCTGCAGCCCTGCTGCAGCCACTAGTCACACAGGTGAGTTCTCTACAAGAGGGAAAATGTAGAGTATACAGAATTTTGAAATAGGAGCCTTTTAGAACAAAAACTCTGCTGATGAAATGAAACATTTTTGTATTTCTTAAATACAAACTAAAATATATTTGAAAGAGGTAAGTAGTACCTGTGGTAGGTGTGTTATTTATAAGGCAAATAGCCTGTAATCTGTTCTGTATAGTGATAGTCTAAATAGCAGCCCATTTCAGTGTGGAATTCAGAAATGGGAATGACTTTAATGCTCAGCTCTTATATACCCATGTTAAGCATTTTATATTAATTTCCTTTTTAAAAATGTGGCAAGTCAAACTTTGCTATTTCTGACCCAAAGAGATTTTCTTCTTTCTTCACCATAGTTAGTTATTTACATAAGTCTCTTATTTGTTGAGAAATAAATTTGACTCTTTCAGTCACCAAGATTGGTATGTAATTATGATGGTGTGCCTCACTGTGCATGGCTCTCTGAGATCATATTCATGTCTAGAATATTCTGTATGAGACACCTATGACTAGTGACTTAATTCACTAAGTAATTTATGTTGGTGTTAACCTTGCAGCAGGGCCGGAACTAGATTTAGGCAAGTGAGGTGTCATGGGCACAAAATTGATGGAGGTGAGGCAAAGTGCCAGTCCTGCATTTGCAGGACTCTGAGCAAGTACCTTCTCAAATTTTGCACTCATGCTGTGAGAACTACCACAGGGCTTCAGGCTAGACCCCAGCCAGCCAACCTGAAGTGACCCTTCTCCACCTGGGCAGGGCATCTATCAGGCTGACTCTGACAGTGAATGCCCCCTCAAGTTCTGCCTCACTCTTAAGGAAGCTCTTACCCTGAGCCAGGGTCATGCTGTTGCAGTGTCAGTTGGCACTTACATGACCATGCCTCCTTAAATTGTAGATTTGATTAAAGTTTGTACAGGTAAATATTTTAACAGAATTTTAATTTTTAGTGATTTTCTGCATTTACTGTACCCTGAGTACAACAGTATATGTTTGCATTTAGGCTGTGTCCACCTCTGGTCAAGTGTCCCCTTCAGTGCAATACTTTCTGGGTCCAATACAATGTGATTTAACTCCCCTTTGCTATTGGAGGATACCTTCATGACTTTTATGTTATTCTTTTATTCCAGTAGCATAGGGTAGCATCTTATGTGACAAAAATCCCGTAAATTCGAGGTCAGTAAACTACAGCCAGTGGGCCTGCCATGTGTTTTTGTAAATAAAGTTTTACTGAGAGGTAGTCATGCTTATTCATCTAATTATTGCTTATTGGCCATTTTTGTGCTACAGTGGCAAAGTTAAGTAGTCAAAAGATTGTAAGGCCGGCAGAGCCTAAAACTTTTACCATCTGTCCCTTTAAGAAAAAGTTTGCCAACCCGTAACTTATATCGTTCGTTAAGTACAGCATATAGTTTTGAGTATATAACACTGAACAGATTCATAGCTCCCATCTCGTGTTCTTTTCATGGTATATGCTGATAAACGCCAGTCACTCTACCCTTCCGCTCCCACCAAGCTCAAAGAATTGAATTTATATAATAAGATGGATACATACTTGTTGCATGGGCTTTTTTTTTCCCTTTTGCTGTACCATGCAGCTTGTGGGATCTTAGTTTCCCGACCGGGGATCGAACCCTGGACCCATGGCAGCGAAAGGTCTAACCACTGGACTGCCAGGGAATTCCCATGTGATGGCATTTTATTTATTTATTTTTTTATTTTTTGCGGTACGCGGGCCTCTCACCGCTGTGGCCTCTCCTGTTGCGGAGCACAGGCTCCGGACGCGCAGGCTCAGCGGCCATGGCTCACGGGCCCAACCGCTCCGTGGCATGTGGGATTTTCCCGGACCGGGGCACGAACCCGCGTTCCCTGCACCGGCAGGCGGACTCTCAACCACTGCGCCACCAGGGAAGCCCCTGGCATTTTAAATAGATGAATGTACGGTGGCCTCTTAATTTTTGGAGGATAGTAGGGTAAAAATCCTAATCAAATAATTTAATTTAAATATTTATATTGTATTAAAATATTTATTCTGTAGAGATTCAGATATCTTGATTGGAAATGCTGTTTTTACTCAGACAATTAAATAGAGGGATTTAGAAGCCAATTTAAACGATGCTTTCAGAGTCTCCTCTAATATGAGGGGCATTGGGTATTTTGTTCCTGCTGTGGTTGTTTTTTAAAAAAAGAATTATCTTTGATGCAAATAAGAGCAACTTGTATGTTGCAAAATTAAGGTATATTGTTAGGGTTTTGTAAATATTACACAAGCCTTGGATAATAACTCTTTAATGGTTCCAGCTTGAAGTAAATATTATACAACTCTCCTACAACATTGTTTTGGAAAGATAAAAAAAGGTCAAAGGCTTGAAAGAACTCTAAATAGAGTACTTGAAAATAATTGAGGAATTGAGCCCTATGTTTTAGAAAATGTTGCCAACAAGCTTTACTATGTTGTCTTAAAGAGACCAGTCTATCTCAGAATTTCTTCCTCCAGACAGCTACCTAAGCTGATACTTTTTTAAAAAAATTAATTAATTAGGGCTTCCCTGGTGGCCCAGTGGTTGAGAGTCCGCCTGCTGATGCAGGGGACACGGGTTCGTGCCCCGGTCTGGGAAGATCCCACATGCTGCGGAGTGGCTGGGCCCGTGATCCATGGCCGCTGAACCTGCGCGTCCGGAGCCTGTGCTCCGCAATGGGAGAGGCCACAGCAGTGGGAGGTCCACTTAGCACACACACACACACACACACACACACACACACACACACACACAATTAATTAATTAATTAATTTTTATTTTTGACTATGTTGGGTCTTCGTTGCAGTGCGCGAGCTTCTCATTGCGGTGACTTCTCTTGTTGTGGAGCGCAGGCTCTAGGCACGCGGGCTTCAGTAGTTGTGGCTTGCGGACTCTAGAGCACAGGCTCAGTAGTTGTGGCGTATGGGCTTAGTTGCTCCGCGGCATGTGGGATCTTCCCAGACCAGGGCTCAAACCCGTGTCCCCTGCACTGGCAAGCGGATTCTTAACCGCTGTGCCACCAGGGAAGTCCTAAGCTGATACTTTTTGAGGGGTAAAGAATTGAACTAATTGGGTTTTCCCTTGGCAGATGGTGAATGTTTACCATGTACATCAGCATTCCTGTTTCCTATACCTTGGTAGTATCCTTGTGGATGAGTATGGCATGGAAGAGGGCTGTCGGCAGGGACTACTAGACATGCTCCAGGTATGTTTTCTTGGAGGGTCTAAAGGCCTAGCAGTGTGTTCTTCACCATGTCTTTAATTCTGCTGCTTCTTCATATTTCCTTCCCAGGCATGATGATGTCCTAATAATAGGGAGGTAGAACTTCCTAGTCGTTCTCTGGACAGGCCTGCTTGGGAGAATGAGAGAGGGATTGACCACACAAATGTACTGGTCATTACAGTTATCACTGTCTGATTTATGCTATCCAGAGATAGGATTTTTTTGGAGGGTGGGAAGGTAGACAAGTGGATTTAAAATAAAGTATCTCTAAGCTCAAGCATGATTCTGTTTTTAATTTCTTGCCTGGAACAGCCAATGAACTAGTTTACTTAGGAGGGATGGTCTTAGGGTAAATAGCAGGCATTGGAAAAGTCTCCTGATATACTGCTTTTAACCTCTCCTATTCACAGGGCGGGGAAATATATTAGGGAGTTAAATCATAATGCTCCTTTTCCCAAGATGTCTTTCCCTTTAAAATTGACATTTCATAGTTATTATTATTAAAACATCAACTACTCCCTTAGTGGACCAGACCATATCTGGTACATAAGCACAGTCTTCACTTTCAGAAACTTCTAAAAATTTGAGGTGACATCTACCCAGTTTCATCAACAGAAATCTGTACCCTCAACCCTTTCTGAAATGTGGACTTCATATGTGAAGACTGTTTTTGTCAACTGAGCAAGATTTATATCTTCCCTTTCTTGATCTCTCATCAAAGTCTTTTTCTTTTCTTACTTATCTGTTCTTCCCCTCTTTGTTCTCTTTGTATATGTTATGATACTTAGCAAGTCTGAATCCCATGGCATTAATTTACAAGCATTTGTTTTAAAATCACTTCTTTTCTAGGCACTGTGCATGCCCACCTTTCAGCTCTTAGAACAGCAGAATGGACTCCAGAATCACCCTGACACTGTGGACGACCTATTCAGGCTAGCCACCAGGTCAGTCCTTCTGAAGAGCAACCCTTTTTTTTATTGCTCATCCTCATCACTGCTTGATCTTGTCACCTAGCAGTTAACTGTTTCCTTCTCTATAAAATGAGGTAAGAGGAGTAGGTAGATTAATGGTTCATAACCCAAAGTTAAATCATGAACCAGAATATTCCCATAAACGAAGAAGAGTTGGATGAGAACAGGGGAAAATAACTGATTTCCTTACATGAAGGAGGGAACATGCCCAAGGCAATAAAAATGAGCTTTGCAAGAATTTTTGACTAGACAGTCTGTAGAATCCCATGTAGTTTTAACATTTTATGGTACTGTGATGTCATGCTTTACTTAAACTTTTTCCTTGAGAAGCTTAGCATCCTTTAGATATAATCATATCTCAGAATAAAAAATCCTTAGGCTTTTAAGGTGCCTTAGAAGTTATCTGGTATGTACTTCCCACCTCTACCCCTAGCCAGCCACCCCACTTGTTGCTTAAATTCCTTTTACTAGTAACACTGACATTTGTATTCATTCTTAGTCCTTAGCTCAGGAATTTGAGCCAGATCAGTTAGTAATGAACACTGTTTTTTTTTGTTAATTTTTGGACAAGTTAGAAAACCTCCCCCCCTTTTTTTTTTTTTTCTTTTGTGTGTGTGTGTGTGTGTGTGTGTTGGTATGAGAGAATTGTTGGGTGGGTTGTCAACCTGTTTTCCCAGTGTGTTCCTTGAAAAATCAATCTCTAGAGATGCTCTTTGCACAAATGGTTGCCTGGTAAAATAAATTTGGAACAATGTTTTATCTTTTTCTTAGAGATTCTCTGTAAACATTAGAGGATCTGAGAAAACTGAGTGGGAAGTATAGAGTTCCCATATACCCCTAGCTTCCCCCCTCCTTCCCCACAGCCTCCCTTACTATGAACATGCCCCACCAGAGTGGTCCATTTGTTAGAATTGATGAACCTCCATTGATACGTCATTGTTAAAGTCCATAGTTTACATTAGGGTTCTGTCTTGATGGTGTTCTTTCTATGGGTTTGGACAAATGTGTAATGACATAATGACATATATCCACCATTATAGTATCATACAGAATAGTTTTACTACCCTAAAAATCCTGTGTGCTTCACCTGTTCATCCCCCTACCCTCCACTCCCTCATTCCCTAACAATCACTGATCTTTTTCCTGTCTCCATAGCTTTGCCGTTTACACTGGCTGCTTTTATAGACTAATCCTGTCATTTATACCTAGCTTCTCTTTCCACACCAGGTTTATTCAGCGTAGCCCTGTTACCTTGCTGAGGAGCCAGGTTGTCATCCCTATCTTACAATGGGCCATTGCCTCTACTACCCTGGACCACCGGGATGCCAACTGTAGTGTCATGAGGTTCCTACGAGACCTCATCCACACAGGGGTAGCCAATGATGTAAGTATAAACAATGTAGTCTTTCTACTTTGTAGCTCATTGTTTTCTCATATCTCTTTCTCATTGCTTAGGGGAAAACCAGCATCTCCTTATTTGATCTGTGTTGGTAGGCATATTCCATAGTGGATCATTCAGTAACCAAAATATCAACTAGTAGATTTAAGACAACCTGTACTAAGTGTTGTAAGCTGTATCAACTAGTCTGAAATTATCTCTGCTCCCAAGCCATTTGGTGTCTAATTGAAGAGAGAAACAGATACGGTTATAAAGAATTAAACAACAGCAACAAGGCAGTATTTGATGGTCAGATAAGTGATAAAAGTCATGATTCCTGTGAGATCAGAGGAGGGAAAACTCTTTGGAAAGAAGTAGGTTGGGATAACTTTCTGGAAGAGGAAGGACCTCAGTGGAGCCATTTGGATGGATTGGAGAAGGGAGGAAAATCTAACTGGGGTATAAATCATAATCAGAGAAAGTCAGAATAGTACTAAGTATACTAGTAGACACTTAAGAGACCTTTTTGGCTGGAGTAGTAAAGTGGTTCACAAAATTTTCAAAGGTAGGTTTGACTAGATGTGGAGTAGAATTGAAGGTAAGGGAGAGCAGTGAAGAATTAAGTATGTGACTAGGCTAATTACTGAAGAATTTTGACAGTAAAATGAGAGAAGGAAAAGAAGAAAATAACTAGAAGTGAAAGGCCATTTAAAAGTTATTTTTTTTCAACATATTAGAAATATGTATATTCAAAGACTAAGAAGGAAGAAAGTTTTTTTTTATAGAGATTAGGTATCTGATAGAAGTCTTCTTTTTTTCAGTTGCTTTTTAAAAAAGGAAATACAGATACTTTAAATTATTTTTTAACAGGAAAAAGAGGTTAAGAAAATTGCTACCCTTAATCTCTAACCATTGTTTCTCTTCTGTGTTCTATTCATGAAAAACCTAAGGGTTGGGCTTTCCTGGTGGCGCAGTGGTTAAGAATCCGCCTGCCAATGCAGGGGACACGGGTTCGAGCCCTGGTCCAGGAAGATCCCACATGCCACGGAGCAAGTAAGCCCGTGCGCCACAACTACTGAGCCTTCGCTCTAGAGCCCGAGTGCCACAACTACTGAGGCCTGTGCGCCTAGAGCCCGTGCTCCACAAGAGAAGCCACTGCAATGAGAAGCCCACACACCACAACAAAGAGAAGCCCCCGCTCGCTGTGCAACTAGAGAAAGCCCGCATGCAGCAATGAAGACCCAATGCAAAAATAAAATAAATAAATTTATTTTAAAAAAAAACTTAAAAAAACCTAAGGCTTAAGGTTAATCCCAGCTGAAGCCCATGCCCATTTCCGTGAAACTAAACTCTTAACATTTTCTTCCTGGTGACAGAACATTTAGTGGACCTTGTGAATCCAGCTGTTATATATACTTTCTTCCCCGGGAAAGAGAGATTACTAGACTAAAGGGGAAACAGTACTTGCTCTTTGGAAAGCTGAAATTAGAATTTTCCTGTTCCTGTTTTCTTACAGCATGAAGAAGACTTTGAATTACGGAAAGAACTGATTGGACAGGTGATGAACCAGCTTGGACAGCAACTTGTAAGCCAGCTGCTTCACACGTGCTGCTTCTGTCTCCCCCCATACACCCTACCAGATGTGGCTGAAGTGCTCTGGGAGATCATGCAGGTTGACAGACCGGTAAGATTGGTTTCATAATCTTTTTAAAGCGTTAGGGTTAGGGTTAGTCCCTAACCCTAACAAGTCCTAAACAGTTCCTTGAGAGGCTGACTCTAACTTTGAAACCAGTCCTGTTGTATGTTCGTGGAACCTGATTTAGGTATATTGCTAAATTTAGTTGTTAAAAGAAGGGGCCTGTAGAAGGGTTCTTGAAAATATGTTTGTGTCACTGTCATAGGGTTTATTTATTACCAAAAGTGAATCCCAAGTATTGAATTCAGCTATGTGGCTGGCCAGTGGGAAATTTGTTCACTTGTGAGAGATGCCCATATTACAGGTTATTCAAGAAGTGTTAATTCATTTCAGGTTCCTTAAATAGCACTATATGGCTCCTTGGTAATAAATCTAGCCAGAGCATTTGGAGGCATATGCATATAAAACTAGCCTACAGTCTGTAGCTGGATTTGTTTCCCCTTTGGTTTTATTTATATCCTGTTTCAGTTCTTGAACCAGGTTCTTTATCACCTGAGCATGCAAGTTTTTTTTTAGGCTATCCAGTAATGTCCAACTAATTTTAGTACTGGGCCACATGATTATAAATCAGGTTGTGTGTACTACATGAAAGTTTTGCGCATAATGGTAGCATATAGTGTATAGCCTGTAAATTATTTTTTTAAATGAGGTTGATAATTTGTAATATTAATATAGAAGCAGTTCAGAAAAGTACACAGTTGGACCTAACGTGAGCCGACTTGATTGAACCACAGAAATCCAGATACATAAGTATCTTATAACTTTTAAGTCCATGTACATCTTAATGTTATCTCCTATTTTATATCACTGATTGCAGTTCTTAGCCTCAATTTCAGCAGTTTCACACAAAAAAAGAGTACACTTTCACTCTTAGACCCTAATGTTACTGAGCCAAAAGTTCTGCCTAGTCTTGGATTTGTGTGTTCATCTCCAAAATTCAATGATTAGTGTAAATTGTCTTAGGCATATGCATTATTTGATCGTTAGCTCGCTCAAATGAAAAACAGTCACATGTAGGGTAGATGGTAGATGTGTAATGGATTTCCAACATTTTCTCTAGGTTTCTACTTCAGAAACAGCCCCATGAACCTTAACTTTTTTTTTTTTAATTATTTATTTGGTTGCTCTGGGTGTTAGTTGTGGCAGACGGGCTCCTTAGTTGCAGCATGCAAACTCTTGGTTGCGGTATGCATGTGGGATCTAGTTCCCTGACCAGGGATAGAACCCGGGCCCCCTGCATTGGGAGCGCGGAGTCTTAACCACAGCACCACCAGGGAAGTCCCCTCCATGAACCTTAATTCTTACTCATCAAACTCTGTGAGGCTTCTGTGTGACTTTGGTTTCATCAAATAGCTCTGCAGTTCTTCCATTAGCTCAGGTGCTTCAGGAATGAATAGTACCTGTAGTTCCCTTGCTGGCTGTTCATGACACCTGTTCCATTTCAATCTAATATAGTAGTATTTTTTGTTTTTCTAAAAAGTATTCTGTGAACCCTTGGGGACCAACAAGTTTATTCCAAACGTTATTGATAAGAGAAATAAAATTTCCATACTCTTACTTTTAAATAAATATACTTGGTTTCCAGGTAACAAAAAACCTATTATGTACGTTTAACCTTACAAAAAATTTTGGATTTGTAAGCATACAGGTAAGGGCTAAAGAAGAAAATGAGAGCAGCAATTTGGGGCAGGAACAGAAACCAAGTAGCCCTGTGCTCTTAAGTTTACTGTGTATGCACTGAATTGCTAAATAATTTTAAAGTTATTGTTAAAATAGATAACAAACAAGGACCTACTGTATAGCACAGGGAACTCTACTCAATATTCTGTAATAACCTAAATTGGAAAAGAATTTGAAAAAGAATAGATACATGTATATGTATAACTGAATCACTTTCCTGTACACCTGAAACTAACACAACATTGTTAATCAACTATACTCCAATGTAAAATAAAAAATTTTTTAAAAGTGGTTTTCTATAGATACCAACTTAAAACTGAGTTTTTGTAAAGGAACTCTTACATAAATTTAGGTTGTCTATACGCTGTAAACTGATTGAAATCGTAACTAAGGATATAAGTCTGAAGAAAATTAACATTCTTGAGCACATTCTCAATCATACATTTTCAAAGTTCAACACAGATTCTTCAGTAGAAGATGACGTACCGGCTTTGTCTCTTAACTTGAATATTTTGAGAAATAATTGATCTACATCAGTGTGTAAGTTTAAGGCATACAGCATAATGGTTTGATTTACATATATTGTGAAATGATTACCACAGTAGGTTCAGCTAACATTCATCTTCTCCTATGGACACAATAAAAAGAAAAGAAGGAAAAAAATTTTCTCCTGTTGTTGAAAACTCATAGGATTTACTTACTTAACTAGTTCTTATTTATCTTATAACTGGAAGTTTGACCTTTTGACCGCTGCCTCCAGTTTCTCTCCCCCCACTTTTTGCCTCTGGTAAACACAAGTCTGATTTCTTTTTCTATGAGTTTTGTTTTGTTTTTCTAGATTCCACGTATAAGTGAGATCATACAGTATTTGTCTTTCTCTGTCTAACTTATTTTGCTTACCATAATGCCTTTAAGGTCATCCATTTTGTCAGAAATGGTAGGATTTCCTCATTTTTTTAAAAAAATTAATTTTTTATTTATTTTGGCTGCGTTGCCTCTTCGTTGCTGCATGCGGGCTTTCTCTAGCTGCGGTGAGCGGGGACTACTCTGTTGTGGTGTGCGGGCTTCTCATTGCAGTGGCTTCTCTCGTTGCGGAGCACAGTCTCTCAGGCTCACAGGTTTCAGTCGTTGTGGCACGTGGGCTCAGTAGTTGTGGCTCGCAGGCTCTAAAGCACAGGCTCAGTAGTTGTGGTGCATAGGCTTAGTTGCTCTGTGGCATGTGGGATCTTCCCGGATCAGGGCTCGAATTCGTGTCCCCTGCATTGGCAGGCGGATTCTTAACCACTGAGCCACCAGGGAAGCCCAGGATTTCCTCGTTTTTTATGGTTGAATAATAATATCCATTGTGTGTACCACATACTGCAACTTCTTTATGCATTCATCGAACTCGTGTCCC
The DNA here is from genome assembly GCF_002837175.3 of Physeter macrocephalus. Classification (NCBI taxonomy): domain Eukaryota; kingdom Metazoa; phylum Chordata; class Mammalia; order Artiodactyla; family Physeteridae; genus Physeter; species Physeter macrocephalus. Next base: position 23,734,939 of record NC_041218.1, read on the forward strand.
CTGCATTGGCAGGCGGATTCTTAACCACTGAGCCACCAGGGAAGCCCAGGATTTCCTCGTTTTTTATGGTTGAATAATAATATCCATTGTGTGTACCACATACTGCAACTTCTTTATGCATTCATCCATCCATGGACACTTAGGTTGTTTCCATGTCTTGGCTACTGTAAATAATGCTCCTGTGAACATGGAGTGTAGATATCTTTTCGAGTTAGTGTTTTTGTTTCCCTTGGATATATCCCAGTAGAATTGCTGGATCATATGGTATATATATTTAATTTTTTGAGGATCCTCCAAACTGTTTTCCATAGTGACTGTATCAATTTACAATCCCACCAACAGTGTACAAGGGTTCCCTTTTCTCCATACCCATGCCAGCACTTGTTATCTCTTATCTTTTTGATCATGACCATTCTAACAGGTGTTAAGATGATATCTCTTTATAGCTTTAATTTGCGTTTTTTTCAGGTACCTGTTGGCCTTTCATATTTCTTCTTTGGAGAAACGTTTATTGAGGTGCCTTTGCCCATTTTTTAATTGAGTTATTTGGCTTTTTGCTAGACTGGTATGGGTTCTTTATGTATTTTAGATACTAACCTCTTAACAGGTATATGGTTTGCAAATATTTTTTCCCATTCCTTAGGTTGTCTTTTTACTTTGTTGATGGTTTCTTTTGCTGTGCAGAAGCTTTTAGATTGATGTAGCTTGTTTATTTTGCTGGTTGTGCTTTAGGTGTCATGGCCAAAAAAATCATTATCAAGACCCATGTCAAAATGCTTTAGGCCTTTGTATTCTTCTGGGAGTTTCATGGTTTCAGGTCTTACGTTTAGTCTTTAATCCATTTTGAGTTACTTTTTGTGAGTGGTGAAAGGCATGAGTCCAGTTTCTTTCTTCTACATGCGAGTATGCAATTATCCCAGCACTGTTTATTGAAAAGGCTGTCATTTCTACATTGGGTATTCTCATCTCCTTTGTCAAATATTAGTTGACAGTATATAGTTTAGTTTCTTACCGTTTTTGTTTTGGGGGATACTTATAGTTAACTCCTGGGTTGTTTTGGATGCCAAAGCTTTGTCAGTTAAGGTTTCATTCATGTTGTTTGCCTTCTGCTTGTTTTTGTCTGAGTAGAATGTTGTCTTCTACTCAGAAGGGGCAACACTTGGAGAATTATGCAGTACTTTTTAAGCGTTTATCGTGGAATATTTACTTTTGCTCTAGTCTATTGTGTTCATAAATTAACAATGGGAAAACACGTAATGTAAAAAATTTAGGTATAAAAAAGTTATTTTACAACTGAAAACTGTGACCAAGGCATACATCCTACTTAAGAAAGGCATGAAGAAAAATTAGAGCTTTTTCAAAGAATAACAATTCAAATTAAAGTAAGAACACAGAGGAAGTCTCTAGAATTTTGATTTTTAAGTTTGAAGAGGAAAGGGAGTGAGAGCAAACAGTTTTTGTACACATGAAAGATATAAAGAGACTATACTCAGATGTAAGTAAATTGTTTTAAAGAGCAACAAGAGGGACTTCCCTGGTGGTCCAGTGGTTAAGACTCCATCCACACTTCCATTGCAAGGGGCATGGGTTCCATCCCTGGTCAGGGAACTAAGATCCTGCATGCCGTGTGGCCAAAAAAAAAAGAAAAATAAAAAAAGAGCAATAAGAGTGAGCAAAAACAAAAAGAATTTTCTAACCCACAGAACAGGCAGGCATCACAAAGGAACTGACTGGATATGACTCCTACTGAGAGAGGTGACCTTAAAATCCTTAAGATTCTGGATTCATATTACATGTATACACTTTTTAAAATGTTTACTTACTATATACTTTTTGTCCCTGCTCTTTTTGGTACCTGAACTTTTGCTTTGGATTGCCTTTGATCTCTAAGCTCAAGAGTTTTCTGGCAGCTGTTTAATTTTTAAAATATTACATAAGTTTAATGACAGAAACAGAACAACGGCTTTATCCAGAAGCGACTTCACTTCCAAGGTTGAAAGGCTCTGTCTGAAATGATGCCTGCTGCCCCCTTGAAGGGAGTCTAGGCATGCCTTTGTAGGCTGTTCCAACCCCCAGTGGGTTGGAAGGCCAGAAACAGTAATTCTGTTAAGTCCTTTACTTGCTTCCAAGTTTGGGGAGCTAATGCTACTAAGGAAAACCTGTGGGTTTTGGTTATCACCTGTAGGATCTCAGTTGAGTAAGCCCTGCCTTCTTTTAAAACGCTTCTTCCTCTTCTTTGTACAGACTTTTTGTCGATGGTTAGAGAATTCCTTGAAAGGTTTGCCAAAGGAGACAACCGTGGGAGCTGTCACAGTGACACACAAACAACTTACAGATTTCCACAAACAAGTCACTAGGTGAGTGATGATCAGCAGCAGGGGTATGCAGAAAAAATATCTTTGTTTCTTATACCACCTTAGTTATAGATATACCCAGGAGTATTTTTTTGTGTGTCTTTGTAAATTCAAAGTTTTGTGTCTCTTTAGCCTTGAATTGCACAAATTGGCATTGGAAACCAATCTGGGGGAAAGTATCACCATGCTGTACATGTGTGCCTCAGTTTTTTTTCTTTTTTTGGTGATACGCGGGCCTCTCACTGTTGTGGCGTCTCCTGTTGCGGAGCACAGGCTCCAGAAGCGCAGGCTTAGCGGCCATGGCTCACGGGCCCAGCCGCTCCGCGGCATGTGGGATCTTCCCGGACCGGGGCACGAACCCGTGTCCCCTGCATCAGCAGGTGGATTCTCAACCACTGGGCCACCAGGGAAGCCCTGCCTCAGTTTTATTGTACATATGTATTATACATATCCTGATGTTCTTCCAAAAGAACAGTGCATTGAACAGCCCACTACCCTGCAGGAAATCTGTCTGTATCTTTTTAAAGTCCTTCCCAGTTCTTATCCGTATTCAGGGGTCAAGAATGCAGGTGTCTGAATAGGTGAAGCATTGTTTGTAAAATATTATAGAGTGATGTGGACTGCAGTGAATTAGGAAATTTTTGCTGTGCCTAAAGATATTCAAATTCTAATTTAATTCAGGCCAACCAAAACATCTCTCTGGGATGCATTAGGCCCATGAGCCACTTGCTTACAGCTTAGTTAAAATGTTAAGTTGTACATGTGTGGGTGTTTTGTTTTGTTTTTTTTTACTGTAAACATAATAAACATTTTAAATATACCTACATAGTCTTCCTAATTACAGTTTTATAGCTATAAGATGTTGATTGATTTCCTTACAGTGCCTCTATTAATTTTCATTTTTTCAGTATTATGGATAATATTGAATGTCTAGCCTTTTCCTTCTTTTGATTATTTTCCTTAAAATGCAATCACTGAATCAGAAGTTATGAGATTTTTATGGTCCTTGATAGTATTAATGACAGCAACTTAAATTGGATTTTGTAACTGTGTGTTACCTTCCTCTGATATTCCTTTTTCTATGTGGAGTCTTTAGAATTTTGACTAAATTTTAGGCAATGGCTTGTATTCATACAATTGTGGAACGATTTATAGGTACAAGAATGAGTTGTTGCAATGAGCTTGGTAATGGTGAAAAAGAAGAAGGAAAAAAATGCATGTGATGATACAGAAAATATATATAAGATATATTATAAAGGGGAAAAAATAACAATTTTGTATAACCCAACTTGCACTTAAAATTTTTTTTAATTTTTAATTTTGATAAAATACATGGAAAATTTACTGTCTTAACCTTTTTTTTAAAACCATTTTTAAGTGAACTGCTCAGTAGTGTTAAGTACATTCACATTGTTGTGGGATTAATCGCCAGAACTTTTTCATCTTGCAAAACTGAAAGTGTACTTATTAAACAGCTCCCCATATCTCCCTCGCTCCAGCCGCTAGCAACCATCATTCTACTTTCTAAGTTTGACTATTCTAGATACCTCATATAAGTGAAATCATACAGTTTTTGTCCTTTTGTGACAGACTTAGCATAATGTCCTTAAGGTTCACTCATGTAGCAGGTATCAGAATTTCCTTCCTTTCAAAGGCTGAATAACACTCCATTGTATGTATATATCCTATCTTATTTATCCATTCATCCTTTGATGGACATTTGGTTGATTCTGCCTCTTGGCTATTGTGAATAATGCTGCTATGAACATGAGTGTACAAATGTCACTTCAAGACCCCGCTTTCAGTTCTTTTGGATATATACCCAGAAGTGGAATTGCTGGATTACATGGCAGTTCTATGTTTAATTTTTTTTGCAGAACTGCCATACTGTTTTCCATAGCAGCTGTACCATTTTGCATTCCCACCAATGGTGCACAAGGTTCTAATTTATCCATATCTATTTTATTTTTGTTGCCTGTGCTTTTACTGTTACATTCAAGAAATCATTACAAAGTATAATATCATGAAGTTTTTCCCCTATGTTTTCTTTTGAAAGTTTTATAGTTTTTGGTCTTACATTTATGTCTTTGATCCATTTTGAGATAATTTTTGTATGTGATGTATGTTAAGGGTCTGACTTCATCCTTTTGCAGTTTTCCCTGCACTGTCCTTTTTTCGTTGAATGGTCTTGGTACCCTTATTGAAAAATCATTTGACCATATATGTAAGGGATTTATTTCTGGGCTCTCTATTCTATCCCAGTGGTCTATGTATCTGTCTTTATGTCAGTCCCCTGTTTTGATTATTATGGCTTTGTAATAAGTTTTGAAATTGGTAAATTGAGAACTCCAGCTTTTTTCTTTTTCAAGAGTATTTTGGCTATTTGGAGTCCCTCGAGATTTCATATGAATTTTTTTTTTTCACTCTAATCCTAGGTTTATTCAACACAGTCCTTTTACTCTACACAACAAAGTGCAAACACGACATTATCTAAAATGCTACAAAGTTACAAAACTCAAAACAGAAAATTTATAGTACTGACTATACAATAAAAGCCAAAAAAGCAATGTACACGTTGCCAAGGTAACTGCACGACCACAGTGAATACCAGCACAACTGGGAGAACTGTGTTCATATAAATTTTAGGATAGGTTTTTCTATTTCCACAAAAAAATGTCGTTGGGATTTTTGACTGGGATTACATTGAATCTGATCACTTTGTATAGTATTGACACCTTTAATAATATTAGGCTTTCCAGTGCATGAACATGAGATGTTTTTCCATTTATTGGTATCTTTAATTTCTTTCAGCAACATTTTATAGCTTAAGTATTTTATTCTTTTTGATGCTGTTGTAAATGAACCAACTTGTACTTTTAAAAGCTGTTCTATTTCATGTGATATATATATGCAAGCTACTTTATTATGAATAGTAAATTTCTGGAAAAACTATTTTATCTTTTTTTATTATGAATCTTCCCAGTAGAAGTAGTATTCTACCTACAGACTGTCTCAGGGGAAAGAAGTATAACAGTTGCTTCTCCCTGCTTCTGTTTTGCTCTATTTTATCTAGTGTTGTTCATTAGAAGGGCAGGATCATATTGACTCTAGATTAGAGCGAATGAGAGCCTGAGGAGAACCCTCAAAGGAGGACTGGGCTTAGAGTCAAGGCTGTTGGTTTGAATCTTGCCACTTACTGTTACTTTGCAGCTTATTTATTTGTAAAATAGGGTTAATAATACCTATCTCATAGGGTTATTGTGAAATACCAAGTGGAAATTTAAAGACGATCTGGTACATAGTAGGTGATCAGTGAATGTTAACTTTTTTCTTGGAAAAGAACCTGCCAGAATGTCATTACATACTTGCAAAACTAGCTAGAGCATGTCTCCTTCAGCTCTAAGGCAACCACCCACACATTCTGGAATAAGTTTCCACCAAGCTCATATTTCCTCATCCAGGCTAATATATGACAGGTAGAAACAAAGTGTAAGTCTGAAATAAAAGTCATGGATATTCCATAGTGTAAGGAAAATCTTGAGGCTAGGAAAATGAACCCAAATAATGTATTGCTTTGAACAAAAATATCTGTGATCTTTGTCCTGTGATATGGGAAAATAAGGTATTTACCATCCTGGCCTACTTGATCTCTTACTGCTAAACAAGTTTTGCAGCTTCTCCTGTAGTAGGCTGTGCCATAATGGTGGGAAATGAACAGAAGTAAGAGGTAATGTTGAGGTGCTAGAGAAAGGATTTGAGATTGCTCAGCTCCTCTTAGTAATTCTCTTTCTCTGGTATGTGTATTGCCCTTGAACCTTCTGTTCCATGCATGACTCAGTCTCCCTTTCGGTTTTAAGGTCCTGTTACTCCTGCCTCAACATGCTACTTTGTTTGCCATCCCAGCAGGGAGGGTAAACTGGTTCAGTGTCGTTTCAGCAAGTCCAAGCCTGTTTCTCAAATGATACTGGTAATTAATTCATTCCCTGGCATTTTTAGTTGGCTAACTTGAAGAAAGCTGGAATTTTTCATTCTGAAATATCATTCTTGCTTTCCAAATACCACTAATTATGTCTAGAAGAAATTTTGCCATCATTTCCCATTTTTCTGTCTTGGTATTTATTCTGTGACTATCACTTGCATGAGGTTCTCAAGGTCAAAAGACATGCATAGGGACCATTGACACTAGAATGGGCCAGTATGGGGGTGTCTTCTTGCTGAAGTCATTAGTTAGAGCTTGGTTACTCTCCATTATGCACATCAGATGAAAAGGGCTGCATTTCTCAGCACACCACTAGGATTACGGGGCTTGAGGAATAGTGACCATAAAATTACTCAAAAGTATAGTGGAAGGCTCCTGGGCATATATCTGGAGAAAACCATAATTCGAAAAGATACATGCACCCCAATACATGCAATAGTGCAGTAGTTCATAGGAGCGCTATTTACAATAGCCAAGACACGGAAGCCACCTAAATGTCCATGTAAAGATGAATGGATAAAGATGTGATATATACACAACAGAGTACTACGCAGCCATAGAAAGGAACGAAATAATGCCATTTGCAGCAACATGGATGGACCTAGGAATTATCATACTAAGTGAGTCAGAAAGAGAAAGACACATACCATATGCTATCACCTATGTGTGGAATCTAATGACACAAATGAACTTAATTACAAAACAGAAACAGACTCACAGACATAGAGAACAAACTTATGATTACCAAAGGGGAAAGGGATCAGGGAGGGATAAATTACTAACATAGCATTGTAAATCAACTATACTTGGATTATTTAAAATTTAAAAAAAAAGTATAGGAAAGATTGGGATGGTGGGATTAGAAGCCAGAAAATAGAACCTACAAAAATAGTGGCAGTTTTGAATGAATGAATGAATATAAATAAATAAGTGTAAATGAATATAAAAACAACCCAGAAATATTAAGTGCCAGGAGGACTGAGGCAGAAACAGAAAATAGTTCTAGTTTTTAAGGAGGTTTGTTTGTTTGTTTGTTTGTTTAAAAATCCATTTCTTTGGGCTTAATCACCAGGGACACTTAAGTTAAACATTTGGCTAAAGCGCTTGACACCAGAGCAGTTGCTGATAGGATTGGGAGCAGAAGCTGAGTTGATTCGAGAGATTGTGGCCCATCACTCATTTCACCATGTCTCACCACAGTTCTCCTGTACTTGAATTTTGGTTTCAGTACTTTTTCTCATGTTACGAAAGAGGCTAAGAGTGGAGTTATCCTTTCTCTTCCAGATTTAACCATGATCTCTGGTTGAAGAAGGGTAGTATTGAACAACATGTAAGGCATTAAGATAGCAAAAGAATCTTTTGAGTCTCCAGCATTATCCTAAGTTTATCTCTTTCCTGTCATCTTAGTCCCTTATAATAATACACCACACAGTGACTTCTCTGGGGTTACGTATCTTCCTCCTTCATGACATTGGGAAGCAGGAGTGATCGGGCTCACTCACCAAGGCTGCCTCCTTATAGTCAGTATTGATTTGGAAATAGAGAAATGCAATGCTTTTATTGAGGCGTGTTAAATTCACAGAGCAAATGGCAGAATTCCAATAAAACTAGAAGACCTTCTTTACTTTCCTTACATTTTTAGGATGGAGGGAGACTAGAAGAAAGGCTCTGTTGAATCAAGTCCTAGAGTCTACATCAAGGTTCTTAGTGATGTTTCAGATCTTATAATAGCTGGGGAAATCCAGATGTAGGCTCTTAAGGAGATAGCTCTCATTACCTTCTTTTATGTTGAATCACTGTTAGAGATTCCCTCCTTGACTTTTAACCATTACAAGAAGGAGAGAGAGCTTTCTTCTGACATTGAATGCTAGGCTGTAGGCTGTGCTCCCTGGGTTTTTCTGAGCCAAAGAGGGGGCCACAGAAGGGTGAGCATATTAGGATGTGCTTTCTTTTCCACTGTTTTTAGCTTAGCCTCATGTTCAGTTACCAAAAACTATTATGAAGACTGACACAAAAGAATGAAGCTGGCATCAGCTGGTTTCTTGGTGACAATCTTAGATAAAGGGAGCCTTTTGAAAAAACAGGGTCAAATGAATATTGGGCTATTCATGCCACCTAGGTGTCTCATTGCTTGCCTGAGGACCAAGACCTGCTTCCTCCTCCTCCCTTTCTTCATGCCTTAACCCTTTCCTCTCTCCTCTCCCTCCTCCTCCCACAGGAGGAAACCTTGAGCAGCCTGTTCAACTAGAAAATCACTGATTGAGACTCACTTTCTGGACTGGGCTTTATAAACAAAATCTGCTCTTGGGAAAGAATGAAGAAACCAGGGTACCTAAGTTAGCTCAGCTCATAGAGTTAAAATGATCAACCTTGGGTGAATATGCTTGCTTTTTTACTTTGAGGGTTCTGGCTTTCATTTATGTCAAGGGCTTTAACCAGGTTTTGTTGTTTTTTTGGCCACGAGATTTAGTTCCCCGGCCAGGGATCGAACCCGTGCCCCTTACAGTGGAAGCACAGTCTTTTTTTTTTTTTTTTAATTTTATTTATTTATTTATGGCTGCACTGGGTCTTTGTTGTTGTGCGCGGGCTTTCTCTAGTTGTGGCGAGCAGAAGCTACTCTTTGTTGCAGCGCGCAGGCTTCTCATTGTGGTGGCTTCTCTTGTTGTGGCGCGCGGGCTTTAGAGCGCAGGCTCAGTAGTTGTGGTGCACGGACTTAGTTGCTCCGCAGCATGTGGAATCTTCCCGGACCAGGGCTCGAACCCATATTCCCTGCATTGGCAGGCAGATTCTTAACCACTGCGCCACCAGGGAAGTCTGAAGCGCAGAGTCTTAACCACTGGACCGCCAGGGAATAGCCAAGTTTTCTTGTTGTAGCAGCCTACATTTGTCAAATACTATTTTATTCACTGTTCTATTATCCTAAGCACTTTACATATAGGAATTGATTTAATCTTCAAAACATCATGGGGTAGATAATGGATGAGGAAACTGAGACAGATTGGTAACTTGCTCAAGGACACAGTGAAACCAAGATTCAGACCTAAGCAATTTTTCTCCAAAGCCCACTCTTTAAGAACCACACAGCTTATAATTATTCTCATGTACAATAGTTAATATTTACTCTTGAGTTACAGAAAGATTGAAAGCGGGGTCAAGAGATGATGGAGAGAGCAGAGCTGGGACAGTTCTCTGTATACCTCAAGGTTGTGGTTGCTTTTCAACATGTATCTTTCTCATCAGTCAGGGACCAACCTACCTTTTCTTTTCTAGTGCTGAGGAATGTAAACAAGTTTGCTGGGCCTTGCGAGACTTCACCAGGTTGTTTCGATAGCTCATACTCCTGCACTGTGCCTGTCACCCAGGTGAGTGGTATATAGTTCCCAGCTTTTCCCCTGGCTGTCGGGAGTACTTGGGGATGGGCATAGGTTTTTAATGCCCATTATGGGACTAGTACTATAGCTAGAGTCAGGGAAGGACTTAACAATTTAACGCTGCTGCACAGCTGAGACATGCACAGGCCTGATTTTCTTGGGTCAAGGCAGCCAAATAATTGTCAGCTTCTTTTGGATGCCAGTTTTACCCCCATAAGAAAGTTATCGTTGCAGAATATCTCAAAAAGAAAATTCCTCCCCTCTTCTCTTTACAGATACTTCTAGCATGGTAAGTATGTGTGGTAACAAATGAATAATTTTCAGCCTGGCAACTTTGGTGAAAACAGTGCTGACCTAAAGTAGACCGTGATACATGGCACTGCCTTCCTAAAACTGATCTTTCAGATTTGATAAATAAAGATGCTTGTTCTTATCATTTTTTACAGTTTTAACGCTGAAATGCTAGGTTTTTTACCAAAGCAGGAGGTAAAGGTAAAGAGCTAGCCTCTTTGTCTAGCCCCTGATCATCAGTTCTCTCTGTTTGCTTCTGATTCTGAAGTAAAGCAAGAAGCTTAGCTGAGGAAGGAAAGGACTGGGTGGTGGGGTCTGGGTACCAGTTTCTTGACTGAGAGAAGAAAGGCATCTCTCCTGTAAGCCCACCCTTTGATGTCTTAAGCAGAATTTATTCTCCCTGGAGGCAGTTCTCGATGAATGTGCAGCCCTCTCACTGGTGGTTTTGTGATTAAATGCATTTGCGGGTGAAGATGCTGTTGAGCAATGCCTCACCATACCCGAAATTATTTCTAAACTTTGGTTCTTTGATGAGTAGTGATATCATTTGGGATCCTCAGGTTTTGCAGTGTCTGTAATAGCTAACGTTGATATACATAGGGTTGTTCGTGCATAGCTGTGGATGTTCATAGCTAATGTTTATGGAGCCCTTACTGTGTGTCAGACACTGTTCTGGGTGCTTTGTATTATGTACAAAGCACATTATGTATTATCTACAAGATAGTCCTCACACAGTCCTCTGGATTAGTTACTATTATTATTTCCATTTTACAAATGAGGAAATTGAGGTTCGAAGATGTTAAGTAAGT
>NC_041218.1:23746242-23746509 GCF_002837175.3 Physeter macrocephalus
CACAGAGACCTGGGACTTCCTCTTTTGGAAGGTGGGGAAGGGAAACGGCTTCCTTTTTTACAGCCCTTTCTGATTTAAAATCGAAGGAAGCTGAGTGCATCGTGACCCTTTGAGATCACGTTTCCATGAAGCACTTTTTTTTTTCGCTACGCGGGCCTCTCACTGCTGTGGCCTCTCCCGTCGCGGGGCACAGGCTCCGGACGCGCAGGCTCAGCGGCCATGGCTCACGGGCCCAGCCGCTCCGCGGCATGTGGGATCCTCCCCGAC
>NC_041218.1:23746622-23750051 GCF_002837175.3 Physeter macrocephalus
GGGCACGAACCCACGTCCCCTGCATCGGCAGGCGGACTCTCAACCACCGCGCCACCAGGGAAGCCCCATGAAGCACTTTTCTATCTCCCTCATCGACAGCTCCTCCACAGAACTCCACCACCCCACTCCTCCTGTGGACTTGTCCTCTCATGGGAGGCTCTGCCGTGCTACATTCTCCCTCACCTCAAGCTTCTTTTACCTTCTCTCTGCTCTCTTGGAAGGAGGCCACGATGTCCTTGAGGTGCTGCACCTCTGCCTCGTGGCAGCACAGGCTGTCCTGCAGCTGCTGCTGCACGGCCAGCAGCTCGTCCTTCTCACACGTGATGTTCTGGTACTGCAGCTGCAGCTTCTGTAGCCGGCACTGTAACTCCTGCGGTGGAGGGGGCCTTGGGCAGTACCTCTGGGATCCTCAACCCACTCACGCTTCTTCTTGAGTCACTCTCAGACACAGACAGTCTGAGAATCCACTTCTCCCTGCCCTGCACTTACGGGTGTCCTCTCATCTAACAGAGGACTCGAGGCGGTTGGAGTTCTGTACCTGTGGTGCCACAAAGGTGGCAGGTGGAGCTATTGCAACACTCAACTCTTATCCCCCTCCCCCCAAACCTCTGGCACCTAAGCGGCCCCTCACCTCGGGGGCGTTGTTACCTTCTCACTCTGGCTTTCTACGACCGTGGGTTTCATAACCTTGAGCTGCCGGAGCTCAGCCTGAAGTTGTAGCTGCACCTTCAAGAGCTCGTTCTGCTCCTGCTGGCTAGCATCATACTTTTGCTGCAGGGCACAGAGTCTGGTCCTCAGCTCCTCGCTCTGCGGTGGGGAGGACGTGGGAAGAACGGTTACTCTCATGAATCAGCAGACCCCTCTCCAGACCAGAGTGGTTCTTTTCCAGACGCAGACATCTTGAGGCACTCCCACAGGCCTATGGTTTAGTTTCTTTTCTGCGGCAGCCACTCGATAACGACTACCGTTTCCAGAATGCAATGCTGTGTGACTTCTCCAATTGCTCTCTGGTTGCAGGGCAAGAGTCCACAGAGCACAGCCTTCCTCTGCGTTCATCCTCCCCTGAAGTGGCGACTCCACGTAGGCCCTTCTGCCCTCCCCGATGCCCTTCCCCTGTCAGTGTTTACCTGGGTGGCACTGTGGGAAGGCTGAAGCCGAAGCACCTCATTCTGTGCACACTTGAGCTCCCTCTGCAGCCGCCTCTGCTCCTCCTCACTGGTCCGGCGATGATGCTGTAGCTCTTGCAACTCACAACTCAATTTCTTACACTGTGTGGGAAACGGAACAGGAAGGCGGATTTATGACAGGTACCATAGGCACTCTGGGAACAGGCTTGGGCAGAGTATGGCATTCCTTTTACCGGAATCTTCAGTAAAAGGCAAGCAAGTGAGACCCTGGAGTCCTATCTCTCGCCACAGCACCTGCCTCCTTTGTCAGCCTCGTGTCTAAGGAGACGCTGCTGCCACAGGCCAGGAGAAGGTGGGAGCGAGGCCGTAAAGGGACCTGCCTTTCCCTACCTCGTTCTGCATGTCATGCATCTGCTCCTCAGCTCCCAGCAGCTGCTGGCGCAACAAATGCATTTCAGGATCAGGCTCCAGGAAATCCTCTTCTGCAGTCTGAGACTCTGCTGACTTCATACTCCGTGGTGCTTGGGACTCCAGCCACCTTTCTGTTGCTCTTCGTGTCCTGTAATCCAGAACCCCAGAGTCACGTTTGGGAGAGAGCTCTGCCCGGCACCACCCGCCAAGTGTGCTTGGTTCTGATGCCTTCGTTTTAGGCAAAAGGAGCCTTCTATAGTGATTCACCTCTCAAACACACCCAGGAGATTATAGAAAAAGTCCCCAGCACCTCAATCTGCAAAGGCATGTCTGGCTCTGGGAGACCCTAAGAGTACTAATCCAGTCGGGCTTGAGGCTGGGCCTGGAGTCACGCCAGCTCCAATCTGGAGGTAATATACCATTAGACTGAATCAAGCCTGGGAGGACAACAAAGGAATTGCTTCTTATCTACTCTAGGGCAGAGCAAACCAGACCTAATGCCTAGAATGGAAGAAAACTTAATTTTAGAACTCACTCAATTCTAGTCCTGAGACATCTGGGTTGGACCCCAAGACCTACTTCTTGGCAGTATCCATATCCTTTGCATACCATGGAAAGGACCGGCTCACCAGGACCGGAGGGAGGCTCATTAGCCTGGCATCTGCCTTCACCAGTTCTACTCAGGGAAAAGCCCAGTCCTAAAGAGCCCCGCCAGCCTCCAGGCTGTACCTCTCGCTCTCCAGATCTGCAAGCTGTCCTGTGAGGCTTCTGTTGCTCTCCTGAAGGGCCTGGTACTCCTCATTCAGGAAGCAGTAACGGTCCCGCAATTGCTGCAACTCTTCTGCAAAGGACAGGCAAAGAGGTGAGATCCCAGGGAGGAAGCACGGATGACCAGCCCCCAACTTTCCTGCCTAGAAATCTGGCTGCAGAAAGCTGAAGAGTTTCTTTTTCTAAAGACAGATGAGCTACCACATGCAGAGGCTTAGAAGACAGGGCCCGGAAAGTTCCACACTGCAGTGAGTCTTTGTCCTCTTTGAGTTAGCTGCCCTTCTTTCCAACTTCTCAGAAGATTGCTCTGTGTGCCCATCTTAAAAACCCCAACCAAGGGGGTGGGGTAGGGGTGGCAGGGGGAAAAAAACCAACCAAAGACAGTCTTGAGATTTTTAGGAGTTTGCGAGGGCTTAAGTAAGTTTTTGGTTTACTGTATTTAAAAGTTTCCATTCAACTGTTTACAGTTAGTTTCCTCTTACACTTTTAGTACAAAAAGCTGAGAGTGTTAACTGCCAGATGTCATACTGCCAGTGCCGGGCTTTCAGAGACAACCCAGGAATCCTTTTACTTCCTTTATTACCACACCAAATCCATCGGCCTGCACATGGCCAAGAATTCTTTCTAATGATCTTCTATCTCTGACAAAAAAAAGCCCACCCCAACCAAACCTACAAATCATCTGCAGGCATCAGCAGAGATCTGGTTGAAATGTCCTAGCACATGTCCCTAAGTTCCAGATACCAATACTTTTTAATGCTGTGATAATATAAACACCCATATCTGTTTTGTTTCTTCATGATTAAGAATTATTTCTCTCAGAATACTAATTCTGCTGATATTTAGAGAACACTAACTTGCTCAAATTAGAACACAAGGCCTATCTTACCTGCTTTGAGATTCAACACCCTGAAATTCACTTCTAATGTTCCCTCTTTAGTCCAATCAAAAGTCCTTGGCGGGCTTCCCTGGTGGCGCAGTGGTTGGGGGTCCGCCTGCCGATGCAGGGGACACGGGTTCGTGCGCCGGCCCGGGAGGATCCCACGTGCCGCGGAGCGGCTGGGCCCGTGAGCCACGGCCGCCGGGCCTGCGCGTCCGGAGCCCGCGCTCCGCAACGGGAGAG
>NC_041218.1:23750081-23756100 GCF_002837175.3 Physeter macrocephalus
CCGGAGTCTGCGCTCCGCAACGGGAGAGGCCACAGCAGTGAGAGGCCCGCTTACCGCAAAAAAAAAAAAAAAAAAAAAAAAAGTCCTTGGCATACTCCAGATTATCATAGAAGGAAGGAAGGAAACTAATCTTTAATGAAAACCAACCACGTGCTAAGCATTAGACTTGATGAGTCCAGCCTCAGATTCAGTTGTGTGTGAGTGCTTTCAATACACTAGGCATTTCATTTAATCCCCAAAATAGTCCTATAAGGTTTTCTTTCTTTCTTTCTTTTTAAATAAACTTTTAGTTTTAGAATAGTTTTAGATTTACAGAAAAGTTGCAAAGATAGCGCAGAATTCCCCGGGAGTGTTCTCACCTAGTTTCCCTGATTGTTAACATCTTCCCATGGGTACATTTGTCATGACTAAGGAATGTACACTGGTACTTTACTGTTAACTAAACTCTATACTTCATTCAGATTTTTCTACATTTTCCCTAAGGTTCTTTTCCTGTTAAAGAATCCCATCCAGCCATAAAGTTTTATTAATCAATCTTTATAGCTATGGAAACTGAGGTCCAGGGAGATAATAACCAGGCTATTTATCCTGCTAATTAGCAGAGCTAAGATTCTGAACTTGGGTCTGTTTAACTCCAGCCCAAGCGTTCCCACTGTGCTGGCCTCCCTCTCCTAGTACACCAGTCCAAAAGCGCTTCTGAGAGGCCTGCTACAGCTGGGAAAACTTGCAGTTCTTTGATTCCTCGTTGATTGCCTCTGCTTGACCTGGCCTAGTACAGGGCCTCGCATTATACCCAGATCATAAATCTAGCCTCAGAATAAAGGCAAACGCTCTGATGTCATGAAGCCTAGCAACTAGCTGGGAGACTCTGAGCAGAGCTCTAAGCTTTTGAGTACTCATGTATTACTGGAAATAACCTCTGTTCCTCTCCAGTTGTCTTGTGCTCTGGTTTGCTGCCCCCTAAAGCTTCTACTTGGGGAGGACTAAAGGAGGCTAAAAATTAGCATTGTGGGCATTCTGGGACTTGGGAGCAGGACTGGGAACCCCTCACCCCAACCCATAGAGAAAGTGACCCAAGCAAAGCACCATGATGCCAGAGCAGTGGGAAGCTTTCCAAGGTGACAGGCCCCTATACGCCCACCCCAGAACTGGAAACTTTCCCAGGAAGGGCTTTAGCATATGCAAATCAACAAAAGCCCAATGGCTCTCTGAGGAAGAATTCTCAGGGTACAGCTCCATGGCGCTATTTCTTACACCATTATGGACTGGTTATATGACATCAAGTTTTTCTCTCTTACAGTCTTGAATCCAACATGGAAGCTTTTTCTAGAGGCTCCCAACTCATGATCTAAGCCCACCTTCCACCATCTTCTTGTGTACTATTTCCCTCTGTTTGATTTGACTGACAGACCAGGAGGAGGGCTGGCTTTCTCATACCTTGCATCTCAGAGAAATCTGAGAGACTTAAACTATTAGATGGGTCAGAGTTCTTCATTTCTATTTCTGCACGGAGGGAGGTGATCTCCATCTCATACTCTCCTCGGATGCGCTCCATGTCCTCGAGTTCATTCTGCATCCGGCAGAGATCCTCCTGCAGGGAGGCTATGTCACTCTCATGTTCAGTCGCAGAGTCCTCCGCTGCTTGCCGCAGATTCTGGATCTCAGCCTGGGCCAAATGCAACTCCTGTTCTATTTCCTTAAGTTCACATTCTTTTTCACTCTCTAACAGGGAAATCTCCTCCCGTAGAGACCGCAGCTCACCTGCAAAGCCCAAAGACGATCTTGAGATGATCAAGAGGACAAGTGAACTAATCTACCATATTCTAGAAGCACAAAGTTAAAGGCCGACTTATTTCTTATCTGGAAACGCCTGACAACCTGCTCTCTACCCCATCAGAGAAGTATAGCTTCACCTGATATGGAATAAAGGGAATACCTAAGAAGAGAACAGAGTGAATCTATGTAGCAAGGTGCAGTAGAAAAGTAGATCTTGAGGTTTGGCATCAAAAACAAATTAGGCTACTCCAAACAAAAAGTATTAAGTGCTTCTATGAAATTGCCTGACAGTTAAAGACCAAACCTAATTTACAGCATTTTACTGATGCCCTGAGTCTTTCCAAAAAGCCCCTTACTAAAAAAATTTACACAGACTATTCTCACCTATTCAGTCTGGGAGCTTAGAAATCACAGAGCCTCAGCTCTTCCATCAACTGCCTGTGTAAGTACTGGTCCCAAAACAATGTGTATTTAGAGCTCACAGCTGAAATTCAAATATAGGTTCATCTCATGAGAACCAAACATAGGAAAATAACCTAGATGCCAATCAATAACGGATAGCTTAAATTGAAGAAGGTAAAATAGAATATTGGCAGCCATTTAAAAGAAAGTGGCAGATCTATAGAGAAGACATGAGAAAGTTTCCATAATATACTAACTAGGAAGAAAAATGAGCTGTAAAATACATGGTATTATCTTATTTTATAAAAAATATTCATACGTATAATATATAACACAAATATACAAAGACATAGAAAAAGGTCTGGAAAGATATATGTCCTAAACCATACAGCATAGTTGCTTCCGAGGAATGAGACAGCATGTGAGAGGGACTTTTACTTTCCACATCATATATATCAGTGCTGTCTGACATTTCAAGCCTATATTTTATAATAGGTTTTAATTTACAAAAGAAACATGTCAGAGCTCTCAGTATCCGTGGAGCATCTCAAGGTTTCTGGACAGAGGTACCCATCCAGGATCAGGAGAACCTAAAAGTGGAGCAAGAGTAAAAGGCACTGCCACCAACAGAGAATTCAAAATTTGGGAGTCAGGATTCAGGAATTAGTGAGGATTGGATTGGAAGGGTCAGGACCTTCCCACAAACTCTTTGCAAGGCACACTGTCCCCATCCCTTGCCCCCAACTCCTGTTCATTCTACTCACCCTTCAGATTTCAACTTTCCCTAGCCTCTCCCCCAACCTCCTCAGAAGATTAAGCAAAGCCCTCCATTAAATGTTCTCATAGCCCCTTGTACTTTTTACAGTGTGTGTGTGTACATAAAACGTTGGTCTCCACTTGTAAGCTTCATGAAGACAGGAAACATGTCTCTTTTTCTCACCATTACAGGTTCAGGATCTGCCAGAGAACCTAGCATAATGCACTCAATAAATATTTGCTGTATTCATGCATAAATGAGGCAGGGATACATCTAGTCCACACACTTTTACTGAGGACCACGGGTACAGAATTACATGTTCGGGGTGGAAGGGAGACTCAAGAGGGAGGAGATATGGGGATATATGTATATGTACAGCTGATTCACTTTGTTATACAGCAGAAAGTAACACACCACTGTAAAGCAATTCTACTCCAATAAAGATGTTTAAAAAAAAAGAATTACATGTTTGGGTATTTTTTTAAAAACTAAAACAGAACATGGAGGTTTGAGAAGAAAAATTTGGACACACTGCAGACATAAATGCTGAGCGGACCAGGTGTCTCGGAGGCGGGGGTGCGGGGTGGGAGTGGCACGGGGTAGGCCTCCTGCCAACCTCACACGGGCGGCTCCGGCCACATATTTGCCAGTCTCTCCTTCTCTACAACCATCCTAGCTGTCTCCTCTCTTCAGTCTATTCGACAAGTATTAATTGATCACCCCTGTGCCAAGTCCAAACATCTCCACTTAGATTCTCTGACTTCCTTCCTGTTTTAAGGAAACAAAGTCCTTGCTCTTTCCACTACTGAACGGACACACAAGTCAACCGGCCATTAGGATAAAGGCCTGGGTGGGTTTTCTGTCGAAGGGCTGACCAACCTCTACTTCCCCACTTTGCCCTCAATGTTCGGGTTCAAAACTCCCTTAGGTTCTCCTCTGGGGTCTAGCCCTAAAAAATGACATTCTCAGATGCACTGGGGAATGGAGAACGGTCGCGCTCAGCCTCAGAAAGCTCTTAACTAGAAACACAGAGGGGCGGAGGGGTGGGGCTTGCAGGCAGGCCCCAGGGAGGGGCTTATCGGGAAGATGGGCGGGGCGGGCCCAGCTGGGAGGTGGAAGGGCCTGACCAGGGTTCTGAAGAGCAGGCGCCGGTTGACAGTGAAGCTGGGGCGGTCGGGGGCGAGGCCGAAGACCCGGGGAGGGGTACACAGTGAAGTCAGTTCTCACTCACTGGTTATGGCCTCCATCGCTCCAGAATCCCCCCCCACACTCCGCAAGCGGTCTCTCTGGGGCGGCCTCCCGCCACCAGCCGGTCCCAGCCCCCAAGGGGCTGCGGTGGCCGGAACGGCCTCTCAACACCAGCTACCTCTGAGGCTGCGCGCGCCCCCTCTTGGCCGAAACGGCAACGCGCGTGCGCAAGGACTCGGTTTCCTCCCGCGAGGTGGGGTTTGGGTGCCTTCACGAGACCCGCAGCCCCACCCCCACCCCACCCCCGCGCTCAGATGAGATCCAGTGCTCTACTGGATCCTTTCCTCCATCAGACCAACATGATCTACTGTAACCCATCCCCCCAAAACCCAAACACCAAAAGCTCTCCCTTGACTTCATTTCCCTTATTTCTCTGCTTCTCTTCAAGACATGACTACGGGAATTATGGGTACTCACCTTCTCCATTTCACCTCCCCTCTCCTCTTCGATCCCGATACAATCAGGCTTCTATCTTCACTGAAATGTCTCAGAGCCCTCCATCTCGCCAAATTCAATGGCCATCTTACTTGACTTAGGAACTTCTGACACCGCTGATCACTGTCTCCTTGAAGCACTTTCTGCTCTTGGCTTCCAGGTCATCAGATGCCTCAGTAGTTCCTCCTAACTCAGTCTCTTGTTCATTTCTCCTCCTCTATTGGACTTTTAAATTCTAGAGTATCCCTGGGACTAGACCCTTTTCTCTCCTCTTTCTATATCTCTCCATGTGATTTCATGGTGATCTCCCTTGGATTCAAATGTCATCTATATGCGAATGACTCCCACATTTATATCTCCAGTCCTGATTTCTTCCCTGGTTCTAGATTCATATATCCAGCTGCTTCCTTAATATATTTACTTAGATGTCAATAGCCATTCCAAACTCAACATGTAGAAAACGTGTCTTAAATGGTTCCCCTAGCCCCAAAATTTGTTCCTTGTCAAGTTGTCTTCATTCCAATAAATGACACCACCATCTATTCAGTTTCTCAAGGCAAAGTCATCTTTCATGTCTCTCTTATCCCCCAATCCAATTCAGGAAGTCTTGAGAACTCCAACTTCAAATTACATTCTCAATCATCTCCATTTCTACTGCTCTAATCCCTCTAATCCAACCAACCATCATCTCTTGACTGGACTATTGCAGTTATTTGCTGACCAGATTCACTGTTTTGACTCCTTTCTCTTCATGCAATTTCCACACAGTAACTGAAGTGCTCTTTTAAAAATGTAAAGTGGGGACTGCCCTGGTGGCACAGTGGTTAAGAATCTGCCTGCCAATGCAGGGGACACAGGTCCCAGCCCTGGTCAGGGAAGATCCCACATGCTGGGGAGCAACTAAGCCCATGTGCCACAACTACTGAGCCTGCGCTCTAGAGCCTGCAAGCCACAACTACTGAAGCCCGTGTACCACAAATACTGAAGCCCACGCACCTAGAGCCCATGCTCCGCAACAAGAGAAGCCACCGCAATGAGAAGCCCAC
Source organism: Physeter macrocephalus (assembly GCF_002837175.3). NCBI lineage: Eukaryota > Metazoa > Chordata > Mammalia > Artiodactyla > Physeteridae > Physeter > Physeter macrocephalus. The sequence continues at coordinate 23,755,746 of NC_041218.1, forward strand.
ACACCACAACGAAGAGTAGCCCCTGCTTGCCACCAGCCCGCGAACAGCAATGAAGTAAAAAGTATGAAATTAGAAATTGTAAAAGTATGAAATTAGAACACTCCCTAACACCATACACAAAAATAAACTCAAAATGGGTTAAAGACCTAAATGTAAGGCCAGACACTATCAAACTCTTAGAGGAAAACACAGGCAGAACACTCTATGACATAAATCACAGCAAGATCCTTTTTGACCCACCTCCTAGAAAAATGGAAATAAAAACAAAAATAAACAAATGGGACCTAATGAAACTTAAAAGCTTTTGCACAGCAAAAGATACCATAAACAAGACCAAAAGGCAACCCTCAGAATG
>NC_041218.1:23756717-23773917 GCF_002837175.3 Physeter macrocephalus
ACAGATGAATGGATAAAGAAGATGTGGCACATATATACAATGGAATATTACTCAGCCATAAAAAGAAATGAAACTGAGTTATTTGTAGTGAGGTGGATGGACCTGGAGTCTGTCATACAGAGTGAAGTAAGTCAGAAGGAGAAAAACAAATACCGTATGCTAACACATATATATGGAATCTAAGAAAAAAAAAAATGTCATGAAGAGCCTAGAGGTAGGACGGGAATAAAACACAGACCTACTAGAGCATGGCCTTGAGGACATGGGGAGGGGGAAGGATAAGCTGTGACAAAGTGAGAGAGTGGAATGGACATATATACACTACCAAAGGTAGGGTGGATAGCTGGTGGGAAGCAGCCGCATGGCACAGGGAGATCAGCTAGGTGGTTTGTGACCGCCTGGAGGGGTGGGATGGGGAGGGTGGGAGGGAGGGAGACGCAAGAGGGAAGAGATATGGGAACATATGTATATGTATAACTGATTCAACTTTGTTGCAAAGCAGAAACTAACACACCATTGTAAAGCAATTATACTCCAATAAAGATGTTAAAAAAAAAAAAAAAAGACCCCACGCAGCCAAAATAAATAAATAAATTTATTTTAAAAATAAATAAAAAATAAAAATGTAAAGTGGATCATATCCCTCCAGCCCTGGCTAATACCCTCCCATGTTTTTCCACTATACTAAGAATAAAAGTCAAACCTCTCAGCTGACCTATACGGCCCTCTGTAATCTGAACTCTGCCTGCTTCTCAGAACTCTCTCTTACCCAAGTCCTCTACATGCACTTTGCTCCAGCCACAATGGCCTTTGTTCTGTCCCTCAAACACATGAAACTCACTCTTGCCTCTGACCTTTTGCAGTTGCTGGTTCATCTGCCTGGTGTGCACGTCCCTCAGATCTTCCTCATTATTCAGGTCTTAGCTCAAATGTCCTGTTCTCAGAGGACTTTTATAACTACCCTATCAAAAATAAACTTCCATCTTACCCCGTCTCTCCATATCATATTGTTATATTTTCTTCATAGCATTTACTGCCACCTGAACTGGTGGTGTTTGTCTATTTTCTGCCTCTCCCCATTAGAATGTACTCTTCATTAGGGGAGGGATCTGGTCTATCTCATTCATAGCTGGTCCTCCAAGTATATAGGCACTCAATAAATGGTTGACAAAACATTTAAATTAGCCCTATTTTACAGTTAAGGAACTGAGTCTCAGAGAGATAAAAGCGACTTGCCCAAGATCACAAAGCTTGTTATGTGGCAGAGCTGGGCTCAAGAATCTAGGTGACCTGAGACCAATGCTCACACTCTTTTCCCTGAGGAACATAGCTCCTGCAGTTTCTCTCCTTCCCCTCCCCTCCCACCTCAGCCTGTTTATTGTCTACTTTTCCTGCATCTACCTTTGCTTACATCTTCTTTCCCTTCTCTTTCCCTCCTCCTCTCCCACCTTGGCTTGCTCCTCTCCAGGCCTGCTTGCCGGCCTTCCTTTTTTTTCCATTTATACTTCTCTTTTGGCTTGATCTCAGTTCTCCCTGGAGAGTCCCTGCAGTTTTCTAGGACAGCTCCCAGGAACCTTCCAAAAGCCCACAGATGTAACAAAACCTGCCTCTTTATATGGTGGCGCAGTGGAATGTGGGACGACTGCCTTGCTGCTTCCCAGACAAAGGCACGTGAGTGTTAGAAGAAAGGGCTTTTGGGGCCACCAGCTCGGTCTTAGGGAGCAAAAGAAGCGTTCTCATCTGCCTCCCTTAAAAGATGCAGAGAGTCCCCTCCAGTCACTTCTCATTGGCTCACTGCTCTTCCCACGATGCCCTTGGAGGGACAGGCAAAAGCAATCTGGTTTAGAATTCAACCTTGACTACCTACCTGTGGCACTGACCAGGAGAACAAAGAAAAAGGGGTGCAGGTGTGAGGGGGAGAGACTGAGGAGAGAAAAAGGAGAAAGCCTCGGAAAGGGGGTGAAATGGGAGGCAAGGAAGTGAAGGAGGGGGAACAGAAGAGCCAGTCAGAGGTGCAAAAAGAAAGAAAATTAGGTAAAGAGGAGGATGGAGAGGCAAGGAGAAAAGAGCAAGAATAGTAGAAGAAAATGAGGAGAAAGTACCGAATTCAGTTCCGATGGTCTGCTATGTCTGCTATGCCTCAACCAAACCCTCAAGAAAAAAGTACTTGGATGACCACCTGCCCTCCAGTCCGAGCGCTAGGATTTACCTTGGAGCTGCTGAATCTGCTTGGTGAACACCTCTGCCTGCTGGGCGCTGGCTAGCCGCTCATCCTCCAGGAGCCCTGCAGTGACGGGGAAGCTGGCATCAGGCCTGGGATTCAGTGCCTTTGGGCCCAGGCCCTCCGGCCCCATCACAGGCACTCACCCTGCAGCTCCAGCGAGTCATCCTCGTGCTGCCCTGCCAGTTCCCGGGTCTCCTCCAGCTCTGCCACCAGCTGCAGCACCTGAGCCCTCAGCTCCTCCAGCTCCGTCTCCGTGAGGCTCAGGCCCCGGTGCTTGCCAACCGACAGGGAGCCCACGCTGCCACCTTTCTGCACTTGATCATCCTCTTCTTCCACCTCTTCTTCCTCTTCTTCCTCCTCCTCTTCCTCCTCGTAGAGAGCTGGGAGTAACACTTCCCCTAGGAGAGACCCACCCCCCACAACCAGCGAGTAAGAGCCAACTTCCTTTCCACAGTCCTTAGAGGGCCCTCCAACTCACTGTCCCAGGGCAGAGATGGTATAATAGTGCCACCTGGTGTCCCCCAGGGAGCCCCTGGGCAGGACGTGCATGCATGAGGAGCCCTCAGGTGTGAGAGTCAAGTATGGAGGTAGCCCACCCCCTCACGGGCCCTTTCTGGACCAATGTTGCCCCTGGTGGCCTCCAAGTACTGCCTTCAGGCAGACTGGGCAGCCAGGTGCTGGCTCAGCCATGTGAAGCTGGCACAAGGATACCTGCTTCTTCCATCCTCGTCTCTGGGTAGCAGGACAAGTAGTCAAGAAAGAATTCAGACACTGGGTGTATCTTTAAGCCAAATAGGGCAAGAATTATAGTTTGGGGGTTTGTACAAAGTTTACAAATGATCCGGGTGGCTTGTGAGAAATTAGCCTTCCCATAATAAGAAAGGGTTGCCTGTCAGTAGGTAGAGAAAGAGAACATCTGAATGAAATGACTCTAAATGTTTTATTGGACAAACACTGGGGCCCTTTCAAATATATTCTATCGAATAGCCTTTTTGGAATTTTCTACCAGGTCAACTCTTCTTTTCCCTGCTGAGTGTCAGGAGATCACCCTGCTGACCACAAGGCAGTTTTAAGGGGGAAGTCATAGGTTGTACTTGGGTGTAAAAGATAGCCTGACATTTTAACGCGTTAAGAAGCTGGGGTGTGCTAGTCCTCAGCCTCTGGCTGGCGAGCACGCTCTCCTTTGCTGCAATGCAGTTCCTCTAAATAGAAAATCGTATCTGGATGGTAATAGTTTGCTTTGTTTTAAAATGTGGAATCTCTGATCTTTGTCCAATAACCACAGCCTAAGGTTCATCTGGGACCCCTTGCATCCTCTGTCCCCCTTGGGGGAGCAGGATTGTCCATATTGAGTGTGCATAGGGACCCTTCACAGGAAGTCCTGGAAACAGGACCAGGATCCTTCCAGGCTCCTGGTGTTGGTGGGGATACATGTGTGTTGGGAGGTTGGACTTCTCACCGGCCCCGCTCCCAGGCTCCCTCTTTCAGGCGGTAAGATAGCCTAGAGAACCAAAGCCACAAGGCTTCCATTTGAAGTTAGTGGTGGTGGCACCAGAAAGACAATTCACGTGCTCACTTCCCTGCTTTTCAAAATAAGAGACAGCTTGGGATCTGGGTCTGGAGGCAGTGAGAACAAACCCCCTGCTGACAGGCTGCTTCAAAGCTCTGTCCAACCGGGCCTCTTTCTCTGTCTGGCAGCTCCCCCGGGACACACAACCTGGCTAGCTGGTGATTAGGACTCCAAAGGGATGTACCCTGAACTTCCCTCAAGGCCTGAGCCCTGAGGACGGGTGGAGGGGGCTGAGCTGAGCTGGGGGGAAGGGCTGTGTCTTGGCTCAGAGTTTTGGGGGTCAGAGGGAGGAAGGAGAAGTGAAGGGAAACTGGGTGAGGGGGATGGAAAGAAAGCTTTTTGGGAAAACTCACCCTCCATAGCTTGCATCCCCCGCCGTTCCAGGGACCCCCAGCGTTGGCCTTTCTTCCTCTCACAACCCTCTGACACCTCGCAGGAGCCTGAAGTGGTCACTGTGGGTCCTGTGAGAAGGGAGAGGAGGGATCGTGGGATGGGAGGCGCGGCTGGGGCGCAGCTGGAGCGGGGGAAGGGACACACCTTCTAGCCCTTTGGAGCCCTGGGTTTTTCATCCCGGTGGAAGTATTAGGCTCACTCTGCCAGGAGCCTCCCCAGGCCGCCCCTCAAGCTGGGCCTACGGAGACACCGCCCTGCACTGCCCAACCTCTCCTGCACCCCCGTTCCAGGCTCCTCTCCCTTGCACAGGCAGAAAGTGTGTGTGTCTCTTTAGCCCAGAGGGGACATGGGGGAGACGGGCGGGGATGGCAGAGGGCGCGATCCAGCACAGAAGAGGCTGAAAGGGTGAGGTGGAAGGGGAAGGGGTTGATGGAGGGCAGGGCTCGTGTGGGAAGGGGCTCTGCGCTGGAGCCGCTCCCCTCCCCTACATTCTCTCCTTGGACTTCGTCCACCCCACCCCCGCCCCGCACTCAGAATAGTTGGGGGTCCGAACGGGTGCAGGGTCTGGAGCCCCCAGGGCTGGAAGCACCGTTGGTCTGGAGAGACGAGACTGAGAGGGCTCAGGGGAGGGACTGCCAGGGAGGATGCGGCCGGTGTGGGGAAGACCCAGCCCGGAAAGATGGAGACCGGGCCTGGGTGGGAGGCGAGATGGAGGGAGGAAGACTTAGGACGTAAAGGTGGGGAGCAGCAGAGGGGGCAGAGGACGTGGGGGTCTGGAGGGAGGAGAGATGGAGAAGAGGAAGGAGCGGCGATGGAGTGGTGAGGGAGGGGCGCTCTGACCTGGGCCCGAGCAGCTCCAGCCCGCGGCGCCCGCGCCGGCCCCGGCGCCCGCCTCCATGGCCGCTCGCGCCGCCGCCGCTGCCCGGAGCAGACGACGCCGCTGCCGCCGCCGCCGCCTCCGCGAGGCCGGGGACCGGAGCCGGATGCTCAGGGGAAGGGAGGGCGGGCCGGCCGAGGGGGCGGGGCCTGGCCGGGACACCTGACACCTCCCCCGCCGCCGCCCGGAAGCCGGCGCACCACCGGAGCTCCCGGACCCCGTGCCGGCGGGAGGGTGCCGGGAGGCCGAGCGAGCGTGTCCCCCGACACGCCCCAAGGCCCGCGCCGAGGGAGCGACCAGATCCCCTGGTCTGGCAGTGGGTCCTACTGGCAGTTGGCTGAGCGGGGAGACCGCTCTGCGCCATGTGTCAGGGCCCCGTCCCGCTCGGTGATGGGGGAGGAAAACCACAAGGATGGACAAATCCTCCCGGCCTGTTTTCTCCAAAAGCACGGATGCTTACAACTCCCTTCGCTTCCTACGGAGCAGGTCGGCGCTGCCGCCCAGCTCGGCAGTAAGCGCGGACCCCGGGCCGCCGGCCCCAGCCTCAGAGCTGCGTGAGGGCAGGAGGAGGGAAACCAAGGCCAGGATACTCGAACCTCCGGGCCCTGAGCCCTCTGCTGTCCCCGCGCGTCCACCAAGCCAAAAGCAGGGACCCTCTTAAGAGGGGCCGCTCCGTGGCCCTACGCAGTCCTTAGTGTCCGAAGAGCGCTTTTCTCCACCGCCTGCCTTCCCACCTGGCCCCATGCCCGCTGGGCTGCGAGCCATGACCCTCACTCAACCTGCCCCTGTAGCCTGCTCAGAGTGGGCACTGCTGATTTTCACTCTCATGGAAGGGAGATGTGAAAGCTCAGAGGGCTTATTTCACTCATTTCATCATTCATTCAAGGAACGTCTACCGTATGCCAGATCTTGACGAAGCAATTGTTCTCACATCTCTGCAGGTCTCAGCCAGGAAAAAAAAAAAGGGGGTGGGAGGTACACTTGGGAACCGGGGCGCCCCAGCACATCCAGAAAAGCATTGGGAGATTCCTAAGCCAGGGGCACACACCAATCCCTTCTCTTGTGCATCCACTCACAAGGTCATTGGGCATATATTGTCAGTGTCACCCCCCCCAGTCTCCCAGGTTCACAAGCCCTCTATATTCCTCAGAAGGGAGCCCTTCTTTGCCTGGACATCCCCTACTTATCCTTCAGCACTCAGTGGGGAGTCATCTCTAAGCAGCTGTTCCTGACGCCCCACTCCAACCCCATTATATGCCCCTGCTGTGCTCTGCCCTGTCCTTCTCTCTAGGGCAGCACCAGTCCCTCTGGGTTGTCAAGGTCAGGTTTTTAATGTTCTGTCTGCCCAGTTTCTTGAAGACTGGGAACTTATCTTAGTCATTTTTTGTATCTCCAGCATCTGACAAAGTCCTTTACACGTAGAATAAATAAGTAAAGGTAAATCTCCCAACAACACAGTCAATGCTCTGCTTATTTTAACATGTGATCTCACACTTAAGGAGTTCAATGTTGCCTATTAACCATAATGTTGCTTCTAAGCCTCTCTCTGTCTCTCTCTCCTTACCTTTCTTCTTCCCTCTCATACCCCCAGCCTCGTATGTGCTCTGAGAGATGGTGAGCACAGATCAAGATGTTTCGTTTGCTCCCCAGAGGACAGGGCTCCACTCCAGACGCTGTGGTTAAGGTGATTGGGGGGAAAGACTGTTGAGCAAGCCCACCCAGACCCTTTCCAGGCCTGTCCAGACTTGGGGAGCAGGGCAACTGTCAGGGATGATGGAAAGGGGTTGGCGTTAGGAGGGTGGAGGGCATAGGGCTCCTGGGAATGACAGAGTCTAATGTTGGAAGCAGAGTGGCTGTTTGTTCCGTCCCAGCACAGCTCCTTCTGGTCCTGACTGAACCAGCAGGGTCAGATAGCAGACCTTGACTGCTGACCTCTTGGCTAATGGAGGGAGGGACAGGGGAGGAAGTTGTCAACTGTAACATCCAGGGGTCCAAGCTGTCCTCAGGGAGCTCTCATCCAGAGTATTAGGAGTAATCTCTCCCTGGCTCCAGGGGTGCAGGTCACGATTCACCCTTGATTTGAGGAGCATTCAGAGGAGATCTGAACCAGTCTATTCTCAGGACCCAAATATGAGTAAAACCCAGACCAGTACTGGGTTGAGGGTGAGAATGAAGATATGAGGCTAGAGGAAAGGGCTTAGCAGGTATGGGGGGGAAGTGGACTGTGGTCCAGGGATGCATTTCTGAAGGGCTAGAAGTGGTGGGGATGCCAGCCAGGTGATCAGTTTAGGGGGATAATCTGAATTAATCCTTGTAATCCATGGACCCAGGATTCCGCCTCCCTCCTAATCCCATCCCAGCAGATCATCCTCTCTGAGGACTGATGCAGCCATTTATCCCCCTTTAACCTTATTTCTAAACGCCTAGATTCTTTCATTAAAAAGAAAAAAAAAGTTAATCTTTTAAAGATGCAAAAAGTACAGTATATTATACACATTCTTCTGCAAACTTTCTTTTTTCCTTAACTTTTTTTTCTTTTTACATTTATTCATGCTGTTTCATATAGCTCTAGTTCATGAATTTTAACTGCTGAATTCTGTTCCATTGTTTGAATATACCACAATTGATTTATCCATTCTTCTGCTAATGAGCATTTGGGATATTTCCAATATTCCATATTGTAAACAATGCTGTGATGGACAGTGCTGTGCATGCCTCCTTGGCATATATGTAAGCACATCTCTAAGGTAGATACCTAGAAGTAGAATTTCTGGGTCATAGAATATGTGCACCTTAAACTTTACTAGGTATTGCCAAATTGCTCTATAAAGCAGCTGAACTGATTTTTACTCCACTAACAGTGGCTGTCAATGCTTTTTTATTTTATTTTTTAATTAAAAAAAATTTTTTTAAGATTTTTTTTTATGTGGACCATTTTTAAAGTCTTTATTGAGTTTGTTACAATATTGCTTCTGTTTTGGTTTTTTGACCATGAGGCATGTGGGATCTTAGCTCCCTGACCAGGGGCCGAACCCACACCCGCTGTATTGGAAGGCAAAGTCTTAACCACTGGACCGCCAGGGAAGTCCCTCAATGCTTTTTTAGATTGACTAACATATTTATAAATTTCTTTGCTCACCATTCCTTCTTGCATTTCATTCCTTCCTTCTTATTTCAGTTTCCTTCATATGAAGTATATCCTTTGGTAGCATTTCAGTGAAAGTCTTTGAGTGGTAAACATTCTCAGTCTTTGTCTTAAAAGGTCTTTATTTCACAACACTTAAATGGAAATTTAGTGGGCCTAAAATTTTAGGTTGACAATTCTTTTAGACTTTTGAAGATATTCTATTTTTGTCTATAATCTTTTGCTGCTAATAAGAAGTCAGCTGCCAATATAATTGTCTCTCTAGGCAAACAAGTTTTTAAATTTTTTTTATTTTTTGTTGCTTTTAAGATTTTTCTTTTTCTCTTCAGTATTCTCCAGTTTCACCACAATGTGTTTATAAGCTCAGTTCTCAATCTGAGGACTGTGTCTTTCTTTTAGTTTGGAAAATTATCAGTCATTATCTCTTGGAATATTATTGGGTTGGCCAAAAAGTTCAAACGAACTTTTTGGCCAACCCATACATTTCCCTCATTCTCTCTCTTTCAGGAAAATATATGTATATGTATATTCAGTGTGATGGTGTAATAGGCATATTCTTTTCCTCATGTCTTTTTACTATTCTTTCATATTTTCTATCTCATTATTTTCCCCTTTCCCCCCATATTTTGAACAATTTCATCAGCTTTATCTTCCACTTCACTAATTCTCTTTCCAGCTGGGTCTAGTCTACTGTTTAATGTCTTGAGTCTTCAATGGTATGTCTTCCATTTCCTAATTTTTTTTTCCCTCAATGAGCTGCTTTTTTTTTTCACAGTACAATATTTTCATTATGGTTTACTTTCTTGTCTTTAATCTTTAACACTTTTAAGAATACTTATTACACAGTGCTTGTCATGTTGTTCTATCATGCACAGTTCTTGGAGTGTTAATTGTCCTGTTTGTTGTGTCTGCTGAGTCTTCCTTAGGTGGATTGCTTTCTTGTCTAGTTTATAAGATTTTTATTGTTCTTCTTCAGTAGGTGTTTTTGATTTGTCACTTTTTAGTGAGACTCCCATATACCTTGGGGTATGAAAACAGTCTTGGAGAGCTCTTTCTTGCTTCTGTGAGGCTGTGTGGTATTCCTAGGGATTTCAAGTTGTCCTAAACCAGGTTTATATTTAATTTCTCTGCTTGAGGATTCAGCATCATGCAAATAACATAAATCCAGATGCAACACAAGCATTTTCTCAGGCTCAGACTTCAATTTCTCAGGGTTGACTTGGATTTCCAACCCTTTTCTCTGCTTCATTGGACTGGCATGTGCCATTTTAGTCTTCTTTCCATGGATAAGGTAGATCTTTGATGTTCTGAGCTTTATGCAGGGGGTTCAGTCGCAGCTCTTTGTCTCTGGTGGGCTGAGGGCACAGAGCCTATAACTGAAAGCATTAGAACACATCTCCATGTCCCTGGTATATGTCTGTGATCTGTGTCTGAAATGAACCATGGGCTACTGTGATAGTCCCTCCTTCTTCTTCTCCTCCTCCTTCTTTGTTTAGTTTTATAGTCTTTCTTTAATTCTGATATCTGGGAATTTCCCTTTTTAAACCAATTTTGCCATTGTTCATATGTTAGTTTTTAAATTCTGTTTCATGTAGTATTTCTGTGTGTGTTTTAGGGGACACTGGGTGAAGAAAAACTACATTAGTTCAGTTTGTCATGTAGTCAGAATTTCCTTTCCAGATTCTCTTTATCTTTAGTAGTATTCCTAACAATCCCTATGTCTGTAAGGTGCGTTATAGTTTGCAAAGTGTTTTCGTACAGTTTCTGATTTAATCCTCTCAACTTTAAGAAATGAATATTATTGTTCCCATTTTACCAAGAGGAAAGCTGAGACTCAGAATTCTAACTTTATTCCTAGTTTTTGGACTTTGAAGCCAATGCATTTCATAGCTTGGGTTTTACATGGAGAGTTTGCCTTTTCTTGACCTCCAGCTCAGGCCCTGATTGTTCTGACCACCCGCTCTTTATCTGAGGCTCTCTGAGAGGCTTTCTGCCTAACACGAGGCAACCCTTTGGCTCTACCTTCTCAGGTTCAGCTCCTGGAGCTATGCCAATCCCCTTCTGCTCGGCTTGGCCTCAGCGGAAATAATGGGGTATATACAGGCCATGGCTAATGGGAAGACTGACTGGCAGCTTGTCTTCAGGGTCCTTTATTCACTCACCACCGGGTCATCTCTGCTTCATCTTGAGAAAGGGCAGGCAATGTATACTTGTGTGGCGGGGAAAGGGGAACAGAAAAAAAGAAAAATCCAGGAAAAGTAGAGCTCGTCTGGGATTTGAACCCGGGACCTCTTGCACCCTGAGTGAGAATCATAGCCCTAGACCAAAGAGCCACTGAGGGTTACTCTTTGCCTCTTGTGTCTTCTTTGCCACATCAGCCGTAGCCGCAGTTTGTGGTTCCTAGAAGGGCCTGTCTTCTCCGTCCAGGCTGGCTCCCAGCCCAGGTCGGCTGCACTCCAGCAGGCTTTGCCCCTCGGCCCTCTCCGCTCCTCCCTGGCCCACTGTGGAGCCACACAGTGATTAGGCAAGGTCCCATCTTCCCCGTGACCATCCAGTTCTCCCGCAGGGCTGCCAAGTGGAGTTCGTGGGGTGCTGCTGGGGAAGGGCAGGGAGGGAGCCAGTCTCCAGCCGGCCCGCCTTCCGGGAACCCCAGGGCTGAGGGGGCCTGCCTGGCATCTCCTGCACCCATGAAGAACCACTCTTCTTTCTTACCTCATGATCAGACCACCAGAAAAAATCCTCCAAACTCATCTGCCTCCTAGGTGAGGACTAAGAAGTCTGTCCCAGATCACCCTTGACTAGGTGATATTTGCTAAATTACTCAGTTTCTTCATCTGTCAGGTGGGGAAGTAACACCTGCCCTGTCTGCCTTACATGGTAGTTTGAGGATCAGGTGAGAAAACGTATGTGAAAGCACTCTGCAAACTGTAAAGTGCTGTACAAAGGAAAGGGGTTATTATGATGGCAACATGAGGGCAAGGAGAAAATACATGAGAGGAAAGCTGCCACTTAATGCTTACTGTGGACTAAGCAGTGTGATCTGTGCTTCACAGATCTTACTTAACCTCATAACAGCCTTGGGAGACAGCTGTCACCCCACTGTAAGAAAAAGAAACGTGCTCAAATTCAGCTTATACGAATCACGTTTATCTGAATCCAAAGCCTGTTTTAAATGCGATACACACTGCTACCCAGACTTTCTAGAAAACCAGAGATGGGAATACATCCTGTAAATACCCACACTTCCTCCCTCACCCCAGCCTGCCCTGTTCATCCCCCGCAGGGAAGCTTCAGGGAAGAGCCTGCCGATCGGCTAAGGGTGGCCTGGGTGGGGTTCTTCAGGCTGGGATTCCCCAAATGAGAGTGAGGGGGGAGGTCACACCTCAGAAACTGGGGCCTTGTAGGAGACCCAGTAGGCTCTGTCTGGCTCTCTCTTTTGTGCTGCCACTGTACCACATCCATCACACCTCCGGGACCCTTTGCCTCTGGGGGTGGGGTCCCCTCTAGGAGGCTGGGAGCTTCTGCGGGGACAGAGATCTGTCTTATTGACCTTTGGATCCAGCCTTGTGTCTGGCACTTGGCAATCCTGCTGACAAAACAAACAACTCCCAAGCATTTCTGTGTACCTGGCCTTAGGTAAGCACTCTACCAGATTAATCTCATTTCATCCTCACAGCACAACTGCTGTTGTAGGCATCTCTTAGCAAATGTCTGTGGAATAAATGAATGCGTGAATGAGGGAAAGAAAGCAAGCCAGGAGTGTGCACCAAAAAACCACCAGGGGCAACAGATATTCAGGTGGATCTTCATTACTTGGCTCGAGGTAAAAGCCATAAGCCTAAAGAAACCCTCCCACCATCCATGCAAAAGCAGGCTTCCTAATAAACCAACACGTCTGTTGGATACGGGGAAGAATGGCCCTCGCTTTAGAGAACATATTGGCTAACATTCCTTTGTACCCAGGGGATGAAGGTTTATTATCCCCATCCAGGAGTGTCTGGACCAGATGACTGGCTCCACTAACCAATCATGGCCAGAGAGAAAAGCAACAGCTCATCTATTCTCAAACCAAAGGGACTTTTTTGGGTAGCTGTTCCCCAGCTTTAAACTGGCTTATAAATAAAAGCCACTCAACGCATCATTCCATTACCTCAGAACACATTTCCTAATTGTTTCTCTCACTGGGTGTGCCAAGGAGGGAGATGGCTCCAAGCAAGGGCGCCAGGGGGACTTTGCTGAGAATGTTTCAGGGCTGAGACCGGGATTGGGTCCCAGCCAGTGCTTCTCTCTGGGGTACTATTGGAATTTGAGGCAGGATCATTCTCAGCGTGGCCTGTCTAGAGCAGCGTCCTGCCCACTCAATACCAGTAATCCCTTCTTTGCCAACAGCCATAAAACACCCCCCTCCCATCCCACACACCTCCAAATGCCTCCAGGGTAACAGGGTCGGGGAGAGGAGTGCCATCTACCATGCATTGTTTTCCAGGCTAAAATTACTGTGGCCTTGATCTAGGCCGTAGGAGTTTAGGCCCTCAGTGGTTCATTTGTCTCTGTATTTCAAAGCCAGCAGATGAAATTCTCTAGGAAGAGTCATGGCTGTACCTTGGGTGGGGCGGGTGGGGGTTCTGCTCTTTCCTCCCAGGCGTCGTGAGGATGGCATTCATTCAGGCAAATCCTTGGACGATTCCTCATTTTCACAAGAGCATGTAGAACTTTCCCTTATCTCACCGCTTGTCTGGAGAGTCTGACCCGTCAGTATTTAACAGACAACATTGTCATAACACATTTCAAGCTCAACACATCATTTCATCCTACGCATCAAAAACACAGCAAAGAGTGAACACTGGTTGCTTCTGGAGAGGGGAACCGGGAGCCTGGGTGGGAAAGAAATGTATTTTTCACTGTATATTCTTTTGTACTTTTTGAATTTTGAGCCCCAGGCATATACAATCCACTTGTAACAGAAATCCACTTGATAAAAAACTAAGCAGGGAGAAGCAATGATTAGAGAGGCTAGGGAATAATGCCTTTCAAGCCTCTAGAGAGTTGAAATGTCCTCTGGATTAGAGTAGCCTGGCAGAGCTGGTATTTGGCCCCCAGCCGAATGGTTCTGGTTTATGCCCAGTACTGAATCGTGCTTTGTGTGGAGCCCATATCGAGGGTAACAGTCTGCAGGAGACACAATCCTGTGAAACTGGTTGTTGTGCTATTCAGGAATGCTGTTGAGGAGGACATCGTTTACTATATCACACCGATGTCTCCTTTGTGAAACCCCATTCTTGTCTGTCATAATCTGAAGAACAGTTGGTTTGTGTTGACTTTCTGGACAGCGAATTATGTAATTCACTGGGCAGGTCTCGGATGAGCAGACAGGATGACTGGCCGCTGGGGCACCGCTGAGCTAAGGGCAGGCGCAGGTGTGAACATGGCGTGAGAGGGGCAGTGAGCAAACTAACCTCGACCTGGCTGGGGGAGGTCTGAGTAGGAAAGGTACCCTCTCTGGGTAGACTCACCATGAAGAAACTGGCAGCCTGGGATGCCTTAGACCTCTAGGCATTGTCGAGTTGCCCCTGAACTGTTCTATGAAGGCTGTTACTAAGGTGCTCCAGGGAACTCTCCATTCCCCGCCCCTTCCTTGCAGCCTGAGGCTGCTTCCCAGGCTGGCTGTGAGCCCAAGATCCCTGGAGAGGGGCACTTAGGGGGCACCTTCCACAAAGGGGCAGATGGGGTATAAACACCTACAGGGATATAGTAGTGCCTGAAGTCAAAGAAGGGTGCCTTCCATAGGTCCACTCAAAGCGAAAAAAAAGCGATGGAGGGTCTTCATTAAATATGGGTCAGCATCTCCCAGGCCCTAAGGAGCCCACTCCTATTCATTCCAGCACCTGAGCATTGCATGTCCGGATTCTTGGAGCCCAATCTTTTATCCTCTGAAGAACATACAATTGGCTTTGGGGCCACAAAAGGTTTAGGGGGGGGCTCAGGGGCTTTAATCCCAAACTTTGTCCTTAGGAGGCTTAGGATCAGTACTGATCTTTCAGGGAGCTCCAACGTGGCTTTGGAGGAGAGGTTCTTTGGCAGGATCAGGGAGAAGTGGTGGCGGGAGGATGATCTATAAGAGGAATCAGAGGGGGTGGCGGACATCCCATGAGCAAGATGTCCGAGGAGGAGGAGTTTTTTCTGTTCAAGGACATCTCCTTGGTGGGGCCGTGGTATGGGCCTCAGTACCACCTCGCCCCTGTCTGGGCCTCCCACCTCCAGGCAGCCTTCACGGGCTTTGTCTTCTTTGTAGGGACGCCCCTCAATGCCACAGCGCTGGTGGTCACGCTGCGCTACAGAAAGTTGCGGCAGCCACTCAACTGCATTCTGGTCAATGTATCCCTGGGGGGCTTCATCTACTGCATCTTCTCTGTCTTTGTCGTCTTCATCACCAGCTGTCATGGATACTTTTGTCTTCGGCTGCCACGTTTGTGCTCTGGGGGCCTTCCTGGGCTGTACAGCAGGTATTGCAGGAGAAGGGGGCTGGAGGGAGGCAAAGGACACCGCTCCATGATTGGAACCAGGGGCCAGGCCGTTGGGTGAGAGTGGGCCCCAAAGAGGAGTCTGGGGGATACAAGTTTGGTGCTCTTTTGAATACTGAGATATAAAGCCACCCGGACTAGAAGTTTGACCGAGTCCCAAACTCTACTTCACTCACCACTCCAACCTTCCCTCCCTGTGCTTTCTCCACCCCATCTGTATTCCACTCTGCCTGCCAGGATGAGTGGGGCTGCTTACCCTCTTACCCTCACATTTCATCACAGGTCTGGTGACAGGCTGGTCACTGGCCTTCTTGGTCTTTGAGCGCTACATCATCATCTGTAAGCCCTTCGGCAACTTCCGCTTCAGCTCCAAGCACGCACTGATGGTGGTCCTGGCCACCTGGACCATTGGTATTGCTGTCTCCATCCCACCCTTCTTTGGCTGGAGCCGGTGAGAGTGCGGGGCCGTTGTGCTGACTTAGCTAGAAGCTCAGGTTGCGAGGGCGGGAAGAGAGTTGGGTATAGTCTTTGACCTCTAATTTTTAAAGAGCTGGTGGAATAAATAAGGGAAAGGGCTGTGGGAGACAAGTGCTAAACTTTACCCTGCAGTTGCAATTGCTAAAGGCTTGCTGGTGAGGACAGAAAATACCCACTGCCTGAAGTCACTCTGGGTTCTAAGTGGAGAACACAACCCAAGAATCTCAGCTCCCTCTCTACTAATTGAGCCTCACAGTGAGCAAGTGCTTGGTCCCTTGCAGGTTCGTCCCCGAGGGTCTTCAGTGTTCCTGTGGTCCCGACTGGTACACCGTGGGCACCAAATATTACAGCGAGTACTATACCTGGTTTCTCTTCATTTTCTGCTACATTGCGCCTCTCTCCCTCATCTGCTTCTCCTACTCTCAGCTGCTGGAGGTCTTCAGAGCTGTGAGTGCCTTTCGTGAGGCTCAGGGAGGAAGGGATCACAAGGCTCTAGGTGAGAGGGCAGAGCAGGTAAGTGCTCTAGAACATAACACATTTGGAAATGTCCACAGTCAGGTAGAGGGGTATCAAAAAGCAGTGAAGGAAGTGGGGACAGGGAGATGATGAAATGGAATGAAGAATAAGGTGGAGTCATCCCTGCTCAGGTATATCAAGAGATGCATGTTGGGGCTTCCCTGGTGGCGCAGTGGTTGCGCGTCCGCCTGCCGATGCAGGGGAACCGGGTTCGCGCCCCGGTCCGGGAGGATCCCACATGCCGCGGAGCGGCTGGGCCCGTGAGCCATGGCCGCTGAGCCTGCGCGTCCGGAGCCTGTGCTCCGCAACGGGAGAGGCCACAGCAGGGGGAGGCCCGCATACCGCAAAAAAATAAAAAAATAAAGTGCGGGCTTTGCCATCAGTGGAAAATAATAACCACTGTTTAATTTTGCAATTAGTGGCTTCTCTCTAGATAAGATTTTACCTGAGAGGAAAAGTGCATTCCAGTTCTGAGAAATTAACATCTCCTAGGTGAACGAAGCTCTAAAAAGAAAATCAAACAAACCTCATCTCAGAACCTCACAAGAGTTGGAAACAACAGGCCTGATACCTCAGTCCCACAGCTCTTTGCCAACCACGTTTGGGGAATTGCTGTGACTAACAGAAGTAGAGAAGCTGAATTTGAGATAAACAGAAGTGAGATGCTTCCTAAGTGAGCCAGGAGAGATGAGGTAGCTAAATGCAAGCAGCACTGACTGTACTCTGCACCGTTGATTCCCGGGATAAACCTACATGTGAAAAGTGGGGGCTGGATTGGAGCCATGTTAGAAAATCTACCTACCGGTGGGTTCAAGGCTGATTCTGGAAAAGAACCTTATGCCAGGCAGCCCACCGGCATCAGTGGAGGTCCTACTGCATGCAGAGCATTAGAGAGAGGGGACATTTCATGGAACCTGAGAACCCAAATGCAACTAGATACTTGAGTTTGAAACTCAGGAATGTGAGTAACACTTTTTTTTTAATTTAATTTAATATTATTTTATTTTATCTTGAAGTTGATTCATTCATTGAGTACCCACGATATGGCCAGCTCTTTATGAAATTTACATTCTAAAAGACAGAGTAGCACTCATTTTAAGTAAGGAAAAAAAAAAATAGGAAAACTACAGTGATAGCAAAGGCCACTCACACTTGTCCAGCCTTGAGGAATACCCAGAGCCAATTGCAGACCTTCTTCACTCAAACTGCTTCCCACAGACCAACCGGGGGCTCTTAGAGAAGATGAACTCTTCTGGTTGCTAATCTGATTTTTTTTTTTTTTTTTGCGGTACGGGGGCCTCTCACTGTTGTGGCCCCTCCCGTTGCGGAAAACGGGCTCCGGACGCGCAGCCTCAGCGGCCTTGGCTCACAGGCCCAGCCGCTCCGCGGCATGTGGGATCCTCCCGGACCGGGGCACGAACCCACGTCCCCTGCATCGGCAGGCGGATTCTCAACCACTGCGCCACCAGGGAAGCCC
>NC_041218.1:23779106-23816727 GCF_002837175.3 Physeter macrocephalus
AACGGGAGAGGCCGCAACAGAGGGAGGCCCGCGTACCGCAAAAAAAAAAAAAAAAAAAGAGATGCATGTGATCTTTTCCATTGTCACAGACCAGAGAGCTGCCTCCATCATGCCTTCCTCAAGGAAGGGGAAACAGAGGGACTAGGCCAAAAGCTGGGACAGCAGAGAGACAATTAGAGTAGATGGCCCCCTAGATGAAGAGTCCAGAGACCTGGGAGTTCAGGGCTAGGGATAAGAGGGTGTGATGTTTTCTGTGCTCTTTCCAGGTTGCAGTTCAGCAGCAGGAGTCAGCTACAACCCAGAAGGCTGAGCGGGAGGTGAGCCACATGGTGGTGATGATGGTGGGATCCTTCTGTCTCTGTTACACGCCCTGTGCTGCCCTGGCCATGTATACAGTCAACAACCGTAACCACAGGGTGGACTTATGGTTTGTCACCATTCCTGCCTTCTTCTCCAAGAGTGCTTGCGTCTACAATCCCATTGTCTACTGCTTCATGAATAAGCAGGAAAAGCTCGCTATTTATATTCCTAAGACCTGGTTCTTCTCAACAACGACTTTTTTTTTTTTTTTGCGGTACGCAGGCCTCTCACTGTTGTGGCCCCTCCCGTTGCGGAAAACGGGCTCCGGACGCGCAGCCTCAGCGGCCTTGGCTCACAGGCCCAGCCGCTCCGCGGCATGTGGGATCCTCCCGGACCGGGGCACGAACCCACGTCCCCTGCATCGGCAGGCGGATTCTCAACCACTGCGCCACCAGGGAAGCCCAACAACGACTTTTAACTCCAAGCACCTTGGACTCCACTCAAAGGGTTTCTAGGGGTGAACAGGGAAGCCATGGAAACCCTTAGCAGGCTAAAAAGCACTTGGTAAGTAAGCACAGGGATGAAGGCGTGGTCATCCAGACAAGATCACAGAACCCAGGGAAGACAACTTGAGCCATAAAATTCGAGTTGCTCCAAAGGGCAGGATGAGAAGTGAAAAGGCTTTCCGATTCACTGAAAAACTGATAGATCAACAGTGCCCCTAAATTTCCATTTCACGAGTTCTTAATCCTTTCCAACTTCTAGTCTGCACGACCATTTATGTGAAACACAGAAATCACAACACATGCATAAGTTTCTAAAACAGCTTATCATCTGAAGGTGCCAGGTGGCTTCCTATCCCAAATCCTGAATCTAACCTAATAACCCAAACTCAGACAAATCAAGGAGGGTTCCTGTCTTGTAGAGCTAACACTCTGCTTCGAGAATTGTTATTTTGTTTCCTCAGTTCCAGAGTTGGATTCAAAACTAATGTGAAACCTCCTGGATAGAAACAGAATTGGCAGTCCTTCCCCAGTTGGGAGCACTTTCAAGTAATGGTGGGGTGTGTGGGCGGGGCTATTCTGGGGTCACTTTTGACAGTGCTCTTATGGGGCAGGGTGGTTCGTGAGGTTTCCCAACAGTGAAATTCTACACATTCTCAGAGTTAGCCAGAATGTGTAGGGATTATCATTGTAGACCCAGGAGTAGTGAGTAGTCTTAGCCTAGAATATAGCTAGTTCTCAGTATTGGGAAGATACAATCAAAACCACCTGAGGAGAGCCTGTGTATAAGGCATTGTGCAAGGCTTTGAGGATACAAAGAATGAGATCTTTTTTCCCCTACGCTCCCTGATGTTATCTCCTCCGTACGGGTCTACCAAGGGGACTATCTCCAATTCTGCTCTTTCCTCCAGTTCCAAGCTCGCATCATGGAGATGGTGTGTGGAAAGCCCATGACAGATGAGTCTGACATGTCTAGCTCCCAGAAAATGGAAGTTTCTACCGTCTCTTCCAGCCAAGTTGGCCCCAACTAAGGAGCCACACTGGCCTGCTTGCAGCAACAAGGATTTTACATTTAAGGAAATTTCTACTTTCTACCTTCCCTGTCAAAAACCAAACTGCTACAGCACAGAAAATGGGAAGGGGAGTGATAGCAATTTGAGGTCAATTTTCCATTTTCCTACTATTTCCTTCCTACCTACACAAAGCTACTGTTCCAGTTGGGTCTACTTCAGACCACCCCAAAGGCCATTTCAACAATCATCAGTTTCTACTCTTAAGTGGCAGAATTTATAGCACTTGGAGAACAGATTTCTACATACAAGGCAACTGTAAAGGAGTCTGGCTGATGATTTTTCAGTGTATACACAACATTTTCCTTTTTAGTAACATTTTTTTCCCTACTGGGGATCTGTTCAAAGATGACACATTTTGAATTAAAACAAACTTACGAAAACACTTTAGAAATGGGAGAGACATTCAAAAAAAAAACCAAACCTTTAGGGTTTCCCTGGTGGCACAGTGGTTAAGAATCCGCCTGCCAATGCAGGGGACACGGGTTCGAGTCCTGGTCCGGGAAGATCCCACATGCCACAGAGCAACTAAGTTCGTGCGCCACAACTACTGAGCCTGCGCTCTAGAGCCCGCGAACCACAACTACTGAGCCCGCGAGCCTAGAGCCCGTGCTCCACAACAAGAGAAGCCACCGCAGAGAAGCCGGTGCACCACAACAAAGAGTAGCCCCCGCTCACCGCAACTAGAGAAAGCCCAAGCAGAGCAACGAAGACCTAATGCAGCCAAAAATAAATAAATAAAATAAATCAAAACAAAACAAAAACCTTTAAAAAAAAAACCCTTTAGGCCACAACAAGTGCGAGGCCCGCGTACCGCAAAAACAACAACAACAACAAAACCCTTTAGTAGGTCCCAAATGAGTTTGAAAGAACTTTCTTATGCTGTCACTGCCACTAATTGCTATCGCTTTGGCTGGGAAAGCCATGCCCACAAACCCCTGTACCAGCATGAATATTCCAGGTGCTTCCTTTCCCCCCACACCTCCCATCTGGCTAAACCTATATATCTGTCTCAAGCTGTGTATTTACTAAAGTTAATAGTTTAATTCCCTTCATGTTCTCAAAATGAATTTGCATATCTCAATACCATTTATAAACTATACAAAATGTTCAAAAACTGTTTTACCTTATACTCCCTCTCCCCACCCCCTGAAGAAGAGACTTTTTGAAATAAAAATCAAGATAAATGTGTGTACATTCAGAAATGGCTTGTGTTTGGTATCAGGCAATTACGTAATGAGCAGCTGGGCTCCTCTCCAGTTATATGGCCTAAGGGAAGCAGAGAAGGGTTACAGCTGTAGAAGGATGCTAGAAGATTTCAGGAATAGAAAGAAAAGAGTAACCAATTTAGGAGAAGGCAGTAACTTCTCTGGGTTTGGGTGGGGGGTATGATAAACTTTCTAGGAGAGCTCTTTCTCGGTGCCATTTTATGACACCCATAATTCTAAGCAAGAGTTCCATTTCTTAAGAAAATAAAGGACATACATAACCCACAGGGAATGTAAACAGTTTTATTTAGAAACAGATAGGTACCTGTTTGCATTATAGAATATAAAACTGGGTTTACACTCTATAAAAAATAACCAGTATCCAAATTCAAGAGAGCTAGCATTCACAGAACACACAATGTGGGTGTGCAGCTACTGTTCACCAGCCTCAGACTTGATTTAAACCAAAAGAAAAAAAAAAAAATCCAGGGGGATCATTAGAGCTTAGAGTACAATGCTTACTGATGAGCACCCAGCATCCAGAAGTTGCTGTCTTGGCAGATGGAGGTTTGCTTTCTAGGTGCATGGCTTTAACATAAGGCCTGGGTTCTCTGTACCTAGTGACCTATGAGGATCTCCTGCCACACAATTCATGATGTGCCCTCTCCAAGCCAGGGTTGGTGGGCATTATTAATTATCCCTGATCTTCTTAACAATAAAAATGGGGAATCTGGAAGGCAGAGAATTTCCACTCCCTTATATTGGGGTTAAAAGAATGCATCTACTCTCAAGAGCTCAATGCAAAGGCTGGGGTGGAGTTACACAATATCCGGCTTTTTACCCGGCCAAGTAGCCCACCCTCAACATGACTGTGGAAGACCAAAGGATACACCTAGGTTCAGATTATAATAATCACCCAGCACCACCTGAATGTATTATCCAGAAAGATATATGAAATAATAACAGTTAGAGATATATATATATATATATATATATATTTGTCTTAGTAACCTGAGGGCTAAAAACTTGGAATATAATAATTCTTCTCAAAGGAGGTCCATCTGTATGAAAGGGACCAAAAAAGACAGTTTCCTGTTATGTAAAGTATAGGTAAAGTGAGTTGGGAACAGAGGTGGTTTCTTCAGCTCCTTCTACAATGTCCCTCTCTCTGATAAGGATTGGCCATGTTGATTCATGATAAACTTTTTTTTGGCAGTGGGGAGATGGGGACATAGGGAGTGATGGGTCAAAGGCAGGAAGGGTGAGCGATGGTCCTCAAACCAAAGAGCCCTCTCATCTTTGAGTCTTAGCTCAAGCTCTCCAGCTGACACAGAAACAGGCCTGGTAGTAAGTGGTTAGCATTCTGAGGTATGAGGATCCCTGGTAAATTCAGCAGCATGTGGTTTTTGGAAACCAGCCCACAAGATAAGAACACTGCAACCAAGCCCCTAACTAATACTGCTATTTAACCACCGTCCAAAAGAGAAAGGAAAGAAAAAAATCCCACCACACTAGGAGGTTCTAAGCTTTCATTTAAGGTGGTCCAAATAATCTTCTCTTTATTTTATCTTCGAGTTTCTTAAGAGAATCCTCATTCAGTGATCATTTCTCTCATTAAAGGCACTTTCAATGACATGATTGGAAAGGAGTACATTTTAACTGCAGTGCAGATTAATTCCTTGGAACACCTGGAGAAATAGGAGCTGAACGGGGGCACTTACAGTGATTCAATAGGCAAGACAGTCTTGAGCACTTCAATAGATGCATACCCAGAAAAAAGCATGTGCCTTAAAAACACTTGTATTTTTCCTTTAGTTTTCCAGCTGTTTCTATGTATAGCTCTGTAAAGAGATCACACTCAGTACTTGATTGATTTTCAAGACAGTGGCCCCAACTCTTCCCACCACAGCTGTGCTTGACAAAATTAGCAAACAGCTCGTCTTACAGGGAAGGAAAAAAAAGAATAATGAAATCAAGTTGAGCCAAGCTTTCTTACAGCACAGGGATGGGTCCTTGCCCAGACAATGCCAGGACCTGGACCTGGAGCAGCTGAATGAAATATTCGGCCCCTGCTACTTATGCAGTATACTTTTCAATAGGCAAGTTTAAGTGTTCTCTCTCTAAATTGTGGGGACTATTTCTTCCCTTTTCTCTCTCTTGAACATTTCTTATTGATCTCAGGCTTAAAATTAATGAAGTCAGAATTACAAAAATTGTATGATAAGCGTTGAGAAAGAGTGAAGGGCTAACGTTTGCCTACAAAGTGTGAGTTGAGGATCTTGATCCTTCATATCATACTCCCAACCAGAGAACAAATACAAAAATAAACACACATGTTATACATAATACAAAGTGTAAATCTACAAACACAAGTGTACTAATTAGAGTTTTTCCTCAGAAGCACAGTTTCCCTCCAGTCCCTCAGAGAGGAGGAGGAATGGGGACGGGATTTTTAAGACAGCTTTTCATGTCTTAAAAAGTTTGTAATAACAGTCTCAGTAGCGCAAACAATTTCATGTGAAACCAGAAGCTGTAAAAATAAATTACTTTTGAAGAAATGTACGTTCCTCTGTCTGCAGCTCAGAACTCATCATGTCGTACTAAGGCCTCACCAAAATCTGTGGCCTGGCTGCCCACAAATAAATCATACTTGTCAACAATCTCCTCCTTGGTGAGCTTGCCATCCTGAAAGTAGAGAGAACGGTGAATTGATGCAAAATATATTTCTCATTTCAAATTTAGAACACTGTTAACGTACAACAGGGGTTAGTCAAGATTTACGATTCTAATTCCCACTAAATTAAATGTGAACTCAATCTTCACTGCCCACCCCCAACACACACACGCAAAGAGGGAAGAAAACAGCAGCTGATACATTTTTCTTATCAAGGAAGTTAAAAGTGGAAGGATGGAAATAATATAGCTCAACGGCTCAATGCTAGGGATATGGGTTTGTTTTTTGAGAAGAAAATGCTCCCTTTCGAGCAAAATGTGGGACATCTCCTAGATATGGGTAAGAGATAGTCAAGAATAGCCAGGAAAAATACTTCAAAGTGAATCAAGTCTTTGTCTAACAGGAACAATGAAATATGCTAATATCAAGCACAGTCTTCAACTTCAAAATGACCTAGTCACCAATCAGATTCCAGACAGAACCCCAAATGAAGGCTCAGATACTCATCTCAAGAATTATCTAGGCCAGATTCCCAAGGGATGACTACATGAGTTTCCTTTTCTCACATGTCTCAGGACACAGCACCTGGCTACCGAAGTGACTGAGCAAGAACTCAAAACAGACTGAGACCCTCAAAAAGGCTCAATAAGAAACTGCACTAGGGGCCTCCCTGGTGGCGCAGTGGTTAAGAATCCACCTGCCAATGCAGGGGACACGGATTCGAGCCCTGGTCCGGGAAGATCCCACATGCCGTGGAGCAACTAAGCCCGTGTGCCACAACTACTGAGCCTGCACTCTAGAGTCTGCGCGAGCCACAACTACTGAAGCCCGTGCCTAGAGCCTGTGTTCCTCAACAAGAGAAGCCACCGCAATGAGAAGCCTGTGCACCGCAATGAAGAGTAGCCCCCGCTCATCGCAACTAGAGAAAGCCCGTGCGCAGCCACAAAGACTCAATGCAGCCAAAAATAAATAATTAAAAAAAAAAAAAAAAGAAACTGCATTAAAACCGAAGATCAGTCTAAATAAAAGAACATTTAGAATTCTGAATCCCCCAACTTTAGACTGATTTTCAGTTTTCTCGAAGGAGAGCATTCAAATCTCTGAAAAAGGTGACAGGGCTCAGTAGTAACACCACTCTTTTAATGAACTGAATGCCTTCTCAGATAATTGATCAAGGGTAATTTTAACAGGTTTCAGAGAAAAGCTGATTTATAGGCTCCTACAAATGACTTAATTTTAAAAAGCATATTTGATTTAAGAAGGAAACAACCAGCTTTGAGTAGGCAAAATGAGCCTGTAAAAGATAAAAGAACAAAGGAAATAACAACAAAAAAGCAAAGAAGATTTCTTGGGGTTCCAAAGATAGCAGATGATGCATGCTGGGCACAGGCTATATCCAGAGGCTCTTTCTGAGGCCTAAATTCCTCCAACGCTGGGAACATTGGGCAAAGGGATTTCTAAAACGAGATCAGAGAGCTAGCGCTGCCCCGTAAGTTTTCAATCGCCAATTTTAGATCCATAGCAGACTCAAACTAATTAAGACCTTAAATGCTCTATGTACCTCAACAGGAATTTTTTAGACAATCCCCTGGAAACAGACTTCAATCACTGATAGATTGTTTGGGCCTGGACAGACTTACCTTGTTTTGGTCGGATTCATAGACTAGGTGCCTGGCTTCTGCCTCTGCATGATCATAGTCTGAGGGAAGGATCCAGTCTTTGGTCTCTTCCTTATCCATCTTCCCATCACGGTTCTTATCTCGAAACTCAACAAATTGTTCTCTCTCAGTCTTTACCCATTCTGGCTCATCAGCATTTCCATCATGGCTGTACATGTCACCTGTGTGAATACACATCCATACAAAAGATGAGTTTGTCTTTTCTCGAAGACTGCCCCATGCAAATCTGACCTGACCCTTTTTCCTCATTCATCAGTTTGGAACCTAATAGCAGTTATAAGCGTATTTTAGGTCAGAGAGACCTTAAGAAGGAAGGTGTTTTCCTGATGTGTGATTACTGATCTTGCAACAAGAATATTTCCAGCTGTTGGTCTTGAATGATATGAGAGCAAAGAGAATCCTTTAAAAAAAAATGCAGAAACAAAGGGAGATGACTAGCATCAAGAAAGGTGAAGACCAGGACTTCCCCAGGGGAGCAATAGTTAAGAATCTGCCTGCCAATGCAGGGGACATGGGTTCAATCCCTGGTCCAGGAAGATCCCACATGCTGCGGAGCAACTAAGCCCATGTGTGCCACAACCACTGAGCCCGTGTGCCACAACTACTGAAGCCCACGTGCCTGGAGCCTGTGCTCCGCAATGAGAGAAGCCACCACAATGAGAAGCCTGTGCACCACAATGAAGAGTAGCCCCCGCCCGTTGCAACCAGAGAAAGCCCGCGCAGCAATGAAGACCCAACACAGCCAAAAATAAATAAATAAATAAAAAGAAAGGTAAAGACCAACTTTCATAAGACAGTTGTTCCCTACATTCCATTTCACTACTAATTAACCCGACCACTAGTTTTAGAAAGATGTGGTTTTAAATCCCCAAGAAAACTTGAGAGGTCTATAAGTCAAACTGTCCACCAACCAATTACAGAGTATACTTTTTTTTTTAAAGTATTAAAAAAAAATTTTTTTTTAATTTTTGGCCGCGTTGGGTCTTTGTTGCTGCGCATGGGCTTTCTCTAGATGCGGCGAGCAGGGGCTACTCTGTTGCGGTGCATGGGCTTCTCATTGCAGTGGCTTCTCTTGTTGCGGAGCACAGGCTTCAGTAGTTGCAGCACACGGGCTCAGTAGTTGTGGCTCGCGGGCTCTAGAGTGCGGGCTCGGTAGTTGTGGCGCACGGGCTTAGCTACTGTCAAAATTCTTTTAGGAATTACATGAGTGAAAGTCTGAAGACTCCTACATTACACTATATCAAAGTAAGTGTACATGCATTTCATGTAAAGTATGGGAACACACCTAATATAAGTCTAAGTAACTTCTAAAGAGTTATTTACTTGTGATAAAAGTAATTTGTATGTTGGGACCCATAAAATGGAGGCTGCCCCAGTGGCCCGGCCCATGCCACAAATCTAAACCTAAGTCAGACCACACTGCCAAGAAAACCTAACATATATCAATCACAACCCTCCAGCTAAGCTTCAGTCAACTTACCTTACCCTTAGAAAAGACGACCTGCTATCTTTATAAGGAAATCACTGACCTCCTAGCCAAACATGTTCTGTATCCGAGTTGCCCCTCTAATGTTTTATAAAGCCTGCTCTTGCCCAAAACCCCCTGGGAAGAATGCTCCACTGCTTGTGAGGTACTTTACCCCCCAATCCACGGATTGTTTTCCCTTGAATAAAGGACATCAAACTTGTTACTAAATTCTACTATTTCCGGCATTTGACAGTTGGCACTGTCGTTTTCCTGAACTTGAGGGTTAAGAGTAGAACTACTCCCTCTGTCTTAAACACAAATTGGGAGTCTCAGAGCAGGTCTTGCCAATTCTTTTTTCATGTTACAGCACATTCAGGAAACACAGTATTTGTATGATCCACTGGCCAGCACCCTGCCCTAGCTGTCCTGAGGGTCAGGGAGACTTTTCACTGTATACAGATTGGGAAATTCTGAATTAGGTAATACGTGTGTATTAGGAAACGCACGTGAGGAAAACGTGCGTTTAAAAGACATATTTTTCTTTCTTTTTTTCTTTTTTTTTAAAATTTGGCCACACCACGAGGCATTCGGGATCTTAGTTCCCCAACCAGGGGTCAAACCCGGCCCCCGCAGTGAAAGTGCCGAGTCCTAACCACTGGACCGCCAGGGAATTTCCTGAAAGACATGCTTTTAATAGAAGCTAGAATATACAACATAACGTAAGTGCATCTTAAAGCTAAAAGAGTAAGGATAAGAATTAATACTATTTAATTTTCTATTAAAAAATTCAACCTGGGCTTCCCTGGTGGCGCAGCGGTTGAGAATCTGCCTGCCAATGCAGGGGACACAGGTTTGAGCCCTGGTCTGGGAAGATCCCACATGCCGCGGAGCAACTAGGCCCGTGAGCCACAACTACTGAGCCTGTGCGTCTGGAGCCTGTGCTCCGCAACAAGAGAGGCCGCGACAGTGAGAGGCCCGCGCAGCAGGATGAAGAGTGGCCCCCGCTCGCCGCAACTAGAGAGAGCCCTCGCACAGAAACGAAGACCCAACACAGCCATAAATAAATAAATAAATAAATAAATAAATAATTTTTAAAAATTCAACCTAAATGATATTAAGGAATTACTAATTTTTTTAGATTTTATTTAAAAATATTTAGAGATACATATGTATCTTAAGAGAGATATAACCAAATGTTTACAGATGAAATGAGACGCTGATTGGGATTTACTTCAAAATAATAAAGGAGGTAAGACGTGGATATGGATATAAAAGGATTGGCCATGGGTTGATGGCTGCTGGGACTGGGCGTTAAGTACAGGGGATTCATTATACTATTCTATTTAATTTTGTGTATGCTTGCAATGCTGTATAATAAATTTAAATTGTTCAACAGTATAACTCTGGGGACTTATTAATGCTAACTGTAAGAGGCAAAGACCATTTGTTCCTTTTTGATCTTTCTCCTCAACAGGGCAGAAACTACCCCTAGAAACTGGAAGATACTGCTTGGGAGACTTTTTAGCTTTACAAAGCCCAGCATCCAAGATGTAAAAGTGTTTGCATTAGTTGATGCTTTGCAAAACTAAGTCACACACACACAGTTGACAGTTTTAGTAGTTTCAAGAAACAATTGATCTATATGATGGGAGGGAGATAGAAGTATCTCTTTATTTGGCCCCAATGCTTGATAAATGATGGTACTTAACCGTTATAACACTTAAGTCCTCTCAAGAGGTTCAAAATGAGTTCCTCCGTTTTAGCAACGGTGATAAAATGGCAAAACCAAGAATTAAAAGATAAAATATTAAAAAAAAGAAATAGTCGACTTTGAAATGGGCTCAGTAAATACACCCAGGCATTTATTTCCACTGTGCTGATGAACTCCACTAAAAAAATCATTTCGGAAAAAAATTCCATCTTCCCACTGCTCACCCCTCTCAAAGTACATCATGGAGTCTTAGAAGAAAAGAGTATTCAAGGAGTAATTCAACTGGAATAACTCTAGAAAATACGTAGCAGGTGTAATTAGACAAAATCTGAGTAAAGCAGTGACTTGTTCAATGGACTGAAGTGACATACAGGGATAGAGGTAAGGGCTTAAGTCTCCCTTTCACACTTAAAATAAACATTCCAGGTAAAGATCAGAAGCCTAAAAACAAATTGTCTTATGAAACACAAAACCAGTAGTGCACTAGAATTAAGTTACTACGAGTAAAAATAATAATTGGAAATATAAAATTATCTAATATCTTTTAAAATGGAATGACATTTGTAACAAAGACATTTGTAATATCTTCCATCTCTTCTCCTTTACTTATGCTAATTTCCATCACACTAATTGTGAAACAATTTGTTCAACTACTTGGTAAGAGGCAGCTCCTTTTTTTTAAAGCAATGGGAAAATCTTGAAATTATTTTGAGGATAATAAAAATAGCTTTAGGGACTTCCCTGGCAGTCCAATGGTTAAGACTCTGCACTTCCACTGCAGGGGGCACGGGTTCGATCCCTGGTTGGAGAACTAAGATCCCACATGCTGCACGGCATGGCCAAAAAAAAAAAAAAAAGCTTTACTTGAGAGAAAGGTATAGCATCTAAAGGTATAGCATCTGTTTATAACAGACAACTGGGAATTCCCTGGCAGGCCAGTGGTTAGGACTCCGAGCTTTCATTGCTGAGGGCAAGGGTTCGATCCTTGGTCAGGGAACTAAGATCCCACAAGCCAAGGTGTGGTCAAAAAAAAAAAAAAAGAAAAAGGAAAAGAAAAGAAAACAAAACCAGACAACTAAAAGGAAAACTGGCAGAAAGGAGTGATTTTTTAAAAAAAGACAAAAGGAAACAAATTAGAGAACCTAGACAGAAAACATGAATAGAATACAGCGAAAAGGAAAGACTAAGAGGAATCAACAACTCTTAGTCACCCAACTGTCTCTTCTGTTCTATTTCCCAGTTTCCTAATGCCAGTCTAGGCTCCCTGCAACTCCTTACTGTCAATTCCACAGGGCATCTGGGATGCACTATTTCAGTGTTGTCCACTACAGTAGCCACTGGCCACATGGGGCTACTGAGGACGTGAAATGTGACTGGTCCAAACTGAAATGTGCTATAGTGTAAAATAAACTTTTGACGATTTGTATAAAAAAACACTCCCAATGATTTATATTGATAACATGTTGAAATTATAGTATTTTGGAATCTTAGGCTAAATAAAATACACTATTGAAATAAATTTCATCTGTTTCTTTTTATTGTTTTTGATGTGGCTATTAGAAAAGTTAGAACTATATATGTGGCTCACATTTACATTTTGATTTGCCAGTGCTGCTACAGACACTTTATCATGACCCCCTATTCCTCACGCTGGTCTGACTTAATGATGTGCTAAGAACTGACCCATGGGGTAAATTGTTTCTACTGGTGAACATATCTTCCAGAGCTTCTCAGCTTCTTCTAAGAAAAACACTAGAAACAGACTTACCAATATACTCCTCCAGATCAATGAAACCATCAGCATTCTTATCTATATCTTCCATTGTTTCCTAAACAGAAGAGAGTAATTAGACTTAGTATCCGGATGAGTTAGTTTAGGCAATTATTTGTCATTCATTAAAATATACATACATACACACACACACAACACACACACACACACACACACACACACGTGTTTATGTAGATGTGTGTGGGTATGGTTAATCCATAGGAAATTGTGGTTTTTCTAGCTGAAAGAATGGTAAAATATTATCAATTTTTTATGCTACAGCTTAAAATAACTAACAGTCTTCTTGAAGGAACACTTAATAGTGAACTACATCATCAAGTCCATGATGATCTGGCAGCCCTAGGCATGCTTAACTTTAACAGGAGATGTGACCAGTGAGTACATCTACAGCTATAGTCTATGTTTTATCAGCAACTGCCTTCTGTGAAAATTCTTTAGTATCACTGTCATTACTCAGTGCCTGGTATTTTAAACAACAGGATTTCCCCTCATGCCTACAGTACGAAGCCACCAATGAACGGCATAATCTGATGGTACGTATTGTCATACTAAACAGAAAGCCTAAAGCACCATCGAGATCACAGAAAAACAGAGTGACAGAGCTTGGACTCAATCTGGCCAGCACTTGTATAGCAAGTCTTTCTTCTAAATACAGAGGAACGGCTCAAAAGGAAAGCGTAAGCAACAAAAAGAGAAAGTTTCCATTGAGAATCCTTGCTCTCACCCCACCCACCTGTACTACGATATCCTTCATGTAGTCATACTCCTCAGGGTGCAGGAAAGCTGTGAATTCCTCCTTTGTGGCAATGAGGTCTCCATCCTTGTCTGCCATTTTAAACCTCCGCTCATCTCTAACCATCATCTGTTTATAGTTAAATCCATCATCAGGGTCTGGATCATCTAGAAAAGAAAAATTTAGGTCAAATCTTAATCGACTTCCAGAAAACATGAAAATGTATGGGGAATCAATTTCCAAGAAAGATAAACCAAGCACTGAAGAATTAACTCTTGATTACTCAGGTAAAATTGCAGCAGTATAAAGACATTCCGTTTGGTAATCAAAGACCTCAAAATCAGGTCTGAGTTGAATGTAAATGTTTGCCATTCAACATGGAACCCTGGCTCCTGGACTGTGTAACCCATTATGTAATGCTTCACTGTTACTGCTCTTGGGGCAACCAACGAGCTTGAGTTTTCTAGATATATCCAAGGGGCAGCGGTGGTTCTAAAGTCATACTGAGTTTGAATCCTAACTCTACCACTTCTTAGCCATGTGACCTTGGGCAAGTAACTTAACTGTACTTCAACTTACTCATCTGTAAAATGGAGATAATAACAGTGCTGGCCTCATAGGATTGTTATGAGGGTAAATAAGCAAATAAATAGAAGTTCAGTGCTAGAACAGTGCCTGGCACAGAGTTGGCTTTTAATAAATGTTAGCCATTGCTATGTTGATTAAACATTAGGTTCTCATTAAAAAGCCAGATATCAGGAATTCCCCGGTGGTCCAGTGGTTAGGACTCCGAGCTCTCACTGCCGGGGGCCTGGGTTCAATCCCTGGTCGGCAGAACTAAAATCCCACAAGCCGTGCAGTGCAGCACCCCCCTGCCCTCCCCCTCCCCAAAAGAAGCCACACATCAAAGACCTTCTTTCCCATTATAGGCCATCTGGATTCAAGTACCAGAACAACACCACTTTGAATGGTCACACTTTAGTTTCTTAAGCCAACTCAGAAATACACCATGAGATACAAATACTGGTCACTACCCCACCTCCCCAATTTTTGTAAAATTCTAGGAAATGCAAACAAATTCGAGTTACAGAAAAGAGATCAGTGGTTGCCTTGAGGATTATAAAGGGACACAAGGAAACTGTTGGGGGTGATGGAAATGTTCATTTATTTCGATTGTAGTGATGAGCTCACCGATACATACACCTGTCAAAACTCATCAATTGTGCATTTTAAATACGCGCTGTGTATCGTATGTCAGTTATACTTCAATAAAGCTGTTACAAAAGAAAAATATTAGATTACAACCAAATTAAATTTGGATTTATCCATCTGTTAGGATGCTGAACTGCACAAGCAGTAGTTATTTGGTTTCTCTGTAAGAATATAGAAAAATGAAATTTTGTTTCTTTAAGTTGAAAAAATGTGGAGTTAATGGCAGAAAAGGAAAAAAAAAAAAAAACCCTTTTCAATCTGAGTTGCTGTATGGACCTAATAAGGTAACATGTGAAGATATTTTGAAAGGAAAAGACACCATATTAAAGGTAAGAAATGATTGTTCCTACAACATACTGGTCAAATTTAAAGAAAGATACAGCACTAGTTTTATAAAAAAGACCCACAGGGTCCCTTAATAACATTACACTGCTGACTTTCGATAATGTAATTCAATCTTTCCATACTTTAAGCACAGTTAAAAACAACAACAATAAACTACTGCCCTATTTTGAGAGATGAGCAACTTGAAGCTTCATTCTTTGTTGAGTGTCAAAATTCAGTGAGATAGTTGACTGAATCATGAGGCTTTGCGGACCCTATACGTGTATACTCAAAGCCGTAACAGATTAGAGACAAAGAATTTAAGGAAAGTACGATCTTTCTCAGATACTGAATCCTTTCTTCTAAACAAATAAAGCTTCAGTACAAACTATGTAACATAAATAAGAAAGATAACAGAAGACAACTTATATATTAAGAGTAGATTCTTAGCTAAGAGCCCTTCTCTCCTCCTTAGTGAAAACATGGTGACTGGAATCAAGTAGCCCGATAACATGCACATATATAAGGATGAAAAAGGAAGCTTTAAAACTTTATTTTTAATGACTAAACTCATGTGCCTATCATCACTGCTCAGAGTGCTATTATCTGTCTTAAGCACCAGTTTACTGGGCTATCTGGCCTGGGTAGGCTCTTGATCTAGTTTTGGTACAGGCAGGGTGGATCGTAGTAGCTCATATTTTACTTGTGGCAGAGACAGGGTTAATGTTCCTTTTGTGGAAAGCAGACTAAAAGCTAAAATGATTTATACCTGAACTCGGCTGAACCAAGAACACGCTTTCACAAAAACTCCTCAGCACTTTTGTAAGGCACCTCATTACCCCGAGCACTGTCCACCCACAGGCCTCCAGGGAAAGATGCCTTATAAAGACATTGTTTCTCCAGCCAGAGCTTCAGCTTATGCAGTCTCAGTCAGTAGAAATACCCATTACATTGAATCATTTGCCCTGTGAGGCAACAAAGCTCTCAACAGATTTTTATGCACATAATCATACAAAGAGTTGAAGATTCATTCTGGACAGCAAGTGAGTGACTAGGTCTGAGCTGAGATTTATTAACACACCATTCTATTGAGATCACCAATAGCCTACCCACTGCTTTACATTTATAATTAATTCCAAATAAATCAGGAGGGTGTTGGGTCTCAGCCAGAGGGCAAGAAGCATGGATGCCTCTCTATCTGCACTGACTTTTTAATACACGTGTTTTTAATTGGGTGAAGGATATGTCTGGTTCTTGGGTAAGTGTCAAGTGTAGAGAGAGACCGCCACTCTAGTCTCAGGAATGGGAACAAGCCTGGTACAGAAATAAAAATCTGTTCAACAGAAATGTATGCAGTCCTGTAATTAATACGGACAGCTGGCTATTCAGTGGGGGAAACAGACCATCATACACTCACTGCTTGTCAGTCAGTGATGGAGAATGCCTGCTTTAACCCAGAAATTTACTTAATTTCCAGAATAAAAATGCAAGAAGTAACATTTATACATTCTTGTGTCAAACTGTAACCATGTGCAATAGAGGACTCTCACTAACAAAAACACCCTAAGACATCAACTCAGTAAGATCGCCACCTAGCATTCAACAGCAGGCAAGTGTAATAAGTAAAAGAAAATTACTAACAGGTGGCCCAAGCATACAAGCTACCAAATCAACAGAAAGCAATCAAAGTCACATTTATTTGCCTTGAAGCATTTGCAAAGCAGGCTGATAATCTCATGTGCCAGAGAAAACAAATGGGAAATAATTCATTTCTAAACTTCAGTAAGCAGACATACTGAAATAGTTCGATTTCATCAAGGAAAGCTATTCTATTTGATCTTTACTTTATTAAGGAAAAACAGTAATTTTCCTTCTATTCTCACCAGTTACAAAGAAATCTAATTTGGTTTGAATTTCAGGTCCAACACTTTAATGTGACCATGTCAGGCTCTGAGACATCTCAAAGCCTCTTGCTTTGCATTGTTGGAACAATGCAGCCTTTTAAACAAGATCTACTACAAAAATGGTCTCTCTGAGGGATGACAGCAAGAAAAAAATGGGGAAATATATCTGAAATGCTAAAGATGTAGAAGATGTCAGACATTAGAAAACCAAAATAAAACAAATTTTAAAAAATACATTATATACAAACTCAAAATTAATAAAGGGAAGGAGAATCAGCTCAGCATCAAACTATCTCAGATAAGCATAATTTCTTCCTTTCCTTCACTGTGTGACCCATTTGTTTCTTTGACTCAAGACCATGGTCTCTGCCAGGCTGACATCTTGCCCCTTACCCAGGTAAGTGCCATAAGTCACGTTTCTGTACTCATCCCAGGAGATTAAGCCGTCTTGATTCAAATCAAACTCCTGCCATTGGTTTTCAACATTGTCATATATGTATTTCTTCTGGGCGTGCTTAATCCAGGATTTCAGCTCCCCCTCCGTCACAAACCCATCTTTATCCGCGTCTATTTTATCTACAATCATTCTACAAGACAAAACAGTTACGTTTCAAGGTGCCGGCTCCACAAAGCTTTTTCCCCCAGATAATAGGGACCTACCTAAAACGTAGCCGTAGGTGGCATTTTTATACTCTTCCCAGGAAACGAGGCCGTCCTCATTGAGGTCATGCCCCTTCCACTGTCGCTCTACATCCTCGTAAATCCAGCGCTTTTGTGCAAATTTAATCCAGTCTTTGAGCTCATCCACAGTGACAAACCCGTCCTTGTCGCCATCTATTTTACTTACAATCTTTCTGTAGAAAATGCAGAGAAATCCAGCAAGAGGTTAAAAGGACACAAGGCTCTGGACTTAGCCAGATGTGTGCTGTGGCCACAGGTGTTGCCCAGAGCTAACGCACGGAAATAAAAATTGTTTCCAAAACAAAACTGCCAGAGAGGCCATTGAAAATTTTTCCCTTAAGTGCTTGTTGCTGGTCTGAAATGAGCCATCCAGACAAGGCAAGCACAGTCCATGGCTGGTGTACTTGGATCCAAAAGTGAATCCAGACTATCCCTTTAGAGGTAGGTTTCAGCCGATGGTCAGAATTCAGGAGTGAATATCCATTCCTATCTGGGTTCTCCACTCTTAGTATCAAACAACACGCAAATCTTTATATTTTTCTTTACTGCTTTTACGAGACTCTCAATTTCTGGGTAAACAGTCACAACCACTGACTTGGTTTTCTAAAAATTCAAAAATTTAAACCAGACTTTAAAAAATTCACCTGTGTTTTCAAAAAAAAAACCCAAAACACTTCTGTTAAAAATACAAAGAGATCAAATATAGTTCCAGGATCACTTATACCTAAAGTCAAGATTACTTTTTTTAAAACCCCAAAACAGGTACACAGAGACAGAAGCATGCTTCTTTTTAAAAATGGCTAGCAGTTTATTATACACTATGTTGAACTGCATTCTTACATATAACCACAAAACCAGAGAGCTCTGAAGAAGTTATGGGGTAAGAATGTATATCCCTGATTATGAGAATGTTAATAAGCTGAGAGGGTTAGGGTGCAGATGATAAAGCAAAACTACAAAGCTAAAGAATCAATATACTTTGCCCTCCATGAGTTTCTTTCTTCTAGATCTGTTATGTTAATGACAGACATTTTTTTTTTTAATGATTTAAGGATTTCAAAATATGTGCATGATATGAAAACTTCTGTTAAAAGATGCACTTACTTAAAGAAGCTAAGACAGCCTATGTAAAGTCACAAGAACTTTAAATCAAAACTTCCAATGGGGGACTTCCCTGGCGGTCCAGTGGTTAAGACACCGTGCTTCCACTGCAGTGGGCACAGGTTCGATCCCTGGTGGGGAACTAAGATCCAGCATGCCGCACAGTGCGGCCAAAAAACCAAAACAAACAAAAAAAAACCCAACAACTTCTAATGGAATTGAAATCTTGGCATACTCCTATGCTTTATTATTTGTAGGACTGAAAAAGACTGTCGTTTGGCAGCAAATAATGTTTTCCCCCAGTCTGTATTCATCTCATGAATACAACACTGGAAAGTGATTAGAAATCACAGAATACAAGCAACACAAATTCATCTTGATATTGATATGCTGTTAGCCATGATTGCCTATTACTTAAATCTTATAATTAACAAGCATTTTCCTTCAGAGAATCTTACAGCTTGTGCTCTAAAATGTTAAAAGGTAAAGCAGTAAGAAGTCACCTCAAATATCCTCCTCTATCTACATGGACACAGAACAAAAATTTTTGCTACTTGAACCTGTAGAATTTTAACAATATTAATAAATTAAGATTTAACCGCCCCCAAACTTCTGCATTATCTATAATGGGATCCAGTTTGTGTCCGAAAGGTATTGGCTACCAAGACTGCCACTGCACCATTAAGAAAAAAGGGCAAGGTACTTATTCCCGAAAGAAAATTTTAAACTACTATAAACAGCCTAAAGAGAAGGAACACTCAGATAAAAAAGGCATACGACTGTTTAAGATGGGCTTTTCCTAATGAAGCTGGCTAAATGCCATTCTATTCATCCCAACAGAAATATCCCAAATGGTTTAATTCAGAGGTTAGCAAACTTTTTCTGAAAAAGGACAGATAAGAAGAAATTTTCACTTTGTGGGCCACATATGGTCCGTCACATATTTTAAAAACAACAACAAAAATAACCACAAAACCATTTAAAAATAAAAAAGCCATCCTTATCTTGCTAGCTATACAGCCTGCAGGCAGTTGTGAAAGTACACTGGAAGTGGGCATGTCCTATTTTAGGCATGAAGCTCTAAACTCTGATCTTTGAAAGCCTGTGTAAATTTATGAAGCTAATGGTGTTGTATTTCTATGACACTGGAGAACCCTACAGATCCATGATGCCACTAAATAAGCACTCACTCCAGGACAGACACAATGTACCTAGTGGATCTTATATTATTTCTAAGAGGTTACATATGCCTCTACATTTCAAAAGGCATCAAACAACTCCTTTGACTTTTTAAGAACCTGGGTCAATAAATGGGCTCCAGGAGGGTTCAAAATATTCCAGAAATTTTCAGCATGCAAAATTTTATATATATTCATATGTATGCACTTTCCCTTAGCTTTCACTAGACTGCCAAAGGGACTGGGCCTGTGACCCAAAAAAGGATGATGAACTGCTCTATCTAGTTCATTTCTAGAGCAAATATCAAGGGTGAAAACTTTATTAAGGACCACCACCTCAAAATAAATAAATCATCATTTGAAGGACACATAAATGAAAATTAAGTATATTTAGACTTCTTGGGGGTGGGGTTGAGAATACATACGCAAGAAAAAAATCTTCTATTTGTCAACATTCTTCATAAGAAAAAGGAACTAAAAACTGGATATTAAAATTGTTTTTAAGTGCTTCCTGAAGTCTTTTAGGTATTGTAACTAAGGATTTAAAAATAGTAGTGAATTTTTGCAACTAGAGGTATAGACAATGATCTTATCTCCTAATAATTACTGGCCTCCTAGATAGGTTGAAAAGGGGGAATCTGTTGTTCCCAACCTCTGATGTATAGTCACATACCAAATAATGTTTAGAAATGCCACAGTAAGTTAAAAGAAAAAAAAAGTTCACCTGGAATTCTTGCTTGCAACAGTACATCACCTTATAAACTGGAGATATTTGCCATTATCTCCAATTTGGGAGAAGAAAATAGTACTTGGTTCATTCATACATTCCATGAAAAACATGATTTTAACCATCTTATTCTAATCAAATATGGAATCTGCACATGTGTTGAACTTTTGATATTTACTGATGACAAAAAGAAACATTTTATCTCTACTGAAGACTGTTAGCAGAGCTATTCCAGTACCTACACAGAGCCAGAACACCCGGATTGACACCAAACCTAAGGGCCCTTCATTATTTAACAGTAATTCTGCAGAGACATGTGCAGACCAAAATGTAGGATGGCCATGCACATTATGCAAGACACGAAGACAGAGAACGCCCTCATGCATCCCTATTTTCAGCCTGGAATGTTAGCACAGTTACAAGATTAAAATTAAAAGTGAGCATGGTCCCTCAAAGTTAGAAAAACAACCTAACAGAAGACTAACTCTTTGATAAATTTGTTTTCTCTATCTACTTTCAAATGTTTTAGGAGTTTCTCATTCTACACAGCAAAATCTTTTGATTGTTTCCGCGAGTGTTTAAGAATAAAATATTACATCCTTCAGTTAGCAGAAAACCCGTTGAAAGAATAAATTTATTTTGAAGTACCACCCAAAGCAAATCCTATAATGTCTTCTAATCACAGCACTATCCATGGGCAAAATGTTTGGAAATTCCTATGTGGTATAACTTTTCAGACAAATCTCTTGAATATAGTTCAGAAAGTTACACCAATGGTAGCCTTTCATTGAGAAAATGTTCACTGAATTAACCTGCATTTCCTTAAAAAGCAAGGCTTTGAAAGAGCTAAAAAAAGACATTCTCAGATCCTCAGAAATAATCAACTGGAATTCTACCAAATCAACTCTTTATTTTTTTTTTATTTTTTTTATTTTTTTGTGGTACGCGGGCCTCTCACTGCTGTGGCCTCTCCCGTTGCGGAGCACAGGCTCTGGACGCGCAGGCTCAGCGGCCATGGCTCACGGGCCCAGCCGCTCCGCGGCATGTGGGATCTTCCCGGACCGGGGCACGAACCCGGGTTCCCTGCATCGGCAGGCGGACTCTCAATCACTGAGCCACCAGGGAAGCCCCAAATCAACTCTTTAAATAAAATGATGCCTGCTGAGAGAGCCACAGAACCTGACTATGGCCCAGCTGTTACTGAAATAGCAACACATACTCTGACATTAAGTCCACTG
Organism: Physeter macrocephalus; assembly: GCF_002837175.3. Classification (NCBI taxonomy): domain Eukaryota; kingdom Metazoa; phylum Chordata; class Mammalia; order Artiodactyla; family Physeteridae; genus Physeter; species Physeter macrocephalus. Next base: position 23,800,610 of record NC_041218.1, read on the forward strand.
CTTATTACAACCTTCTAAAAGGCAAGGTTGAGGGACTTCCCTGGCGGTCCAATGGTTAAGACGTCGCCTTCCAATGCAGGGGGTGCGGGTTCGATCCCTGGTCAGGGAGCTAAGATCCCACATGCCTCACGGCCAAAAAAACAAAACATAAAACAGCACTATTGTAACAAATTCAATAAAGACTTTAAAAATGGTCCACATTAAAAAAAAAGCAAGGTTGGTTTGGTTTTGTTTTTGATTAAGCAAATATCTGACAATGAAACCAAAGAAGGTGAAGGACATCCTTGGAAACCATAAACTACAGAAATTAAGTCAGTCCAGGAGTCTAATTTGCAGTTTATTATCCACTCAAAGATTTGGCATGGTCAGTAATAAATAGGTCACAGATAGTTTTTAAAAATTAAAAGCAACAGGTTTGAGAAAACCCCCATGTAATGTTCCTTTGGGGTCAAGATGATGCAGTTTAAGCTGAGTCCTATAGTATTTGGCAATTTTATGCATAAATGACTTTGCTTTGTAGAATGAGGTAAAAACTATTATTCAATGGAGAAATGCAGGAAAGCGCTTAATTAAATTTTAGTGGTAGCAATTCTGTGGTTAGTTTTCAGAAGATGTAGTTCAATACAGCTTTACTAAGTGACTGAGCCAAAAGAGAAAAAAAGAATGAGTTGATTTATAAAGAAATGTCATTATTCTAACTAGCCCCCTGAGAGCTGGCACCTTACCCAAGTCTTTCCTTGCTCTCTTCTGGTGTCAGCTGATCAAAGGTTTTTGCTTCTTCAGCACCCAAGAAGGCATCATGGTCATAATCAAAACTCTGAGCATCATTGTGAACTTTGTCACTGAGCTGAGGCTCATGGTGTACACGGTCCTTCTTTTCCGTGGGCTTGCTCAAGGCAAAGGCTGTGCACAGGGACAGGCATGTAAGAAACTGTCGCAGGTCCATGATAATTAGATCTTAAAGAAAAAAGAAAGGTAGTTCATTCAGGAAGCAGTATGCTTAATAATGAAACAAGAAATTAAAAGCTCACATCCAGTTACAATATTAATTTGATATTATCTCAAATATTATTACTTAATCCATAAAAAAAGTATGGTAGAATATCAGACTTTCCAGTTTTACTCTGAGAAATATTCACCAGTTTTCTTCATCTGATTGTAGGCTGACAAGGAATTACAGGAACAAGGAATTACTAGGAACATCCACCTTGTAAGTGGCCTCACTTCAAAAACACCAAAGTAGAACTTTAATCCTTTTGCCCAAGTTCCTAAGATTTAAAAGTGAAAGGACCAAGATTTAAATCCAGACCTACTGACTCCAAATACTTCACTTTTGTACTATATCAGTGGTCTGGTCTTCAAACCTGGCTGGTTATTAGAATCACCTAGGAAGCTTTATTAAAAAAAAAAAAAAAAAGTTTCCCCTACTGAATTAGAATCCCTGAGGCTGAACCCAAGCATTTGTAGTTTTAAATGGTTCCCAGGTGACTCTGATGGTTGTCAGATAAGAACCAATGATCACCTTCAAAGATCAAACCACTGAGATGGTACAGTGATGGATAACTGCCTTATCATTCTGTATACTTGTGTTTCCCAAACCTACCCAGGTATAAGGACCACCTGGAATACTGTTCAAAGTACAGATTCCCCAGCTCTACACTGTACATTCAGAATCTCTGCAGTCACAGGTGATTCTGATGAACAACCACAAGGCTGGAACACTTTATCAAAAACGGTGACAAAAAAATCGCAGAGAAGCTGCAGGATAGAAACTGTTTAGAACTCTTGATAGATAACCTATAGTACTTTCCAGAGAGGTTAAGGTTTTAGAGAAAACTGTAAAATTAAAAATCAAGGCGGGGGGTGGGGGCGGGGAGACTTCCCTGGTGGCACAGTGGTTAGGAATCTGCCTGTCAATGCAGGGGACAGGGGTTCAAGCCCTGCTCCGGGAAGATCCGACATGCCATGGAGCAACTAAGCCCACGCGCCACAACTACTGAGCCCTCGTGCCACAACTACTGAAGCTCGTGCTCCTAGAGCCCGTGCTCCCCAACAAGAGAAGCCACTGCAATGAGAAGCCCGCGCACCACAACGAAGAGTAGCCCCCGCTCGCCACAACTAGAGAAAGCCCGTGCACAGTAACGAAGACCCAACACTGCCAAATATAAATAAATAAATTAATAAATTAATTTTTAAAAAAAGGGGGGGGACTTCCCTGGCGGTCCAGTGGTTAAGACTCCATGCTGCCACTTGCAGGGGGCATGGCTTCGATCCCTGGTGGGGAACTAAGATCCTGCATGCCATGCAGTATGGCCAAAAAATAAAATAAAATAAAATAAAAAATAAAAAAATCAAGGGGAAAGAGTTTCCCAGGCTTTCATATTTTAACTAATCCTTTATCAGTAGAACACAGATTCTGAAGGCTTCTTCCCTTGTGGTGAGTATAAACTTTTATAATTTCATATTATCACTTACTCATTTCCTCTTATGACTAGTGACTCCCTTACTGGATGGGTAGGTGGTTACTGGGCATAAGGCCTGTTGTAGGTTGAACTGTGTCCCCCCAAAAGATACGCTGAAGTCCTAATCCCTGGTACCTGTGAATGTGACCTTATTTGGAAATAGGATCTTTGCAGATGTAATCAAGTAGGATGGGCTCTAATACAATGGCTGGTGTCTTTATAAAAGGAGGGAAATTTGGATACAGACACAGAGAAGAGAATGCCGCATTATGAAAGAGGCAAAGATTAGAGTGATCATCTACGAGCCAAGGAATGTCAATGATTGCTGGCAACCACCAGAAGCTAGGAAGAGGCAAGGAAGGATCCTCCCTTAGGGCCTTCAGAGAGCATGCCCCTACTGACACTCTGATTTCTAATTTCTAGCCTCTAGAACTGTAAGAGAATACATTTCTGTCCTTTTAAGCAACGTCGTTTATGGTAATTTGTTACAGCAGCCCAAGGAAACTAATACAAGGCTACAGTACAGAGGGACACAGCATCACATGAAAGTTAAATGCATTATCTTGCCCTAATCTGCAGATTAAACTAGCCACAGGCTTCACCTTCCCCAGGATGCCACCAGTGGAACTATCTAATCTAAGGCTCATATTTTATATATAAAATTTTTTTTAATTATAAAAATTCTTTCAGCATTGCTTGTAACTCAGTGATCTCAACCTAGACTGTACCCTAAAATCAACTGGGGAGTTTTTATAAATGACCACTGAACCCCACCCTTAACCATAAATATTTTTAAAAGGCAGCCAGGTTGAGAACTAGTATTCTAACCAAATTCTCAAATGGCCATAATAATATCTTAAGAAATGTGACCTGAGAGTACACTTAATACGAAGAAACTGCAAGTATCTGATCCTGCCTCAAAGTTCTGGGAATTAGAAGGAAGAAAGTGAATTGCGTCAAGGGATAAAGAAATCAAATATGCCAATAAATAAGACATACTTTAATATATCCATCTCCTTGTAACCCCCAAATAGTAACTAAAAGAAGTTACATTGTATTTGCTTGGATTTACAAAGCATTTTGTATTTAATAAACTAAAAAAATGCTTAGCACAGCTAATGGTGAGCACGTTACGTTATACAAAAATTCCTTAAAAGTGGAAGGAAAGCAAATAGAGGAATACGTTTAATGCTAACACAATTTAGCTGATTACACAAAGGCACAACCTGAGGCCTCCTTGAGTAACTTTCAGGCTGTAAAAGGGCATACAAGGGCACTATTTGTGTTCAATAGGAAAGCAGCTAAGTGGGGAGGTCCAGAAATGGCAGAGGATACATCAATAGAGTAGAAAGTGTTCTAGAGTAACTAGGACAATGCCAAAAAGACAAACAGAAAAGTTAGCTAAGGAGATAATGGGAGGCAGTCACTTCCCCAAGAGCCCATTTCAAAAACACACAAAAACGTAATTTTGCTGGACAGTTGTTAAGACTGATGAAAACCCATCAGAGGAAATAATGTGGCAGCACTGCCGTAAGAACCACAGAGAAAGGGGAAGAAAGTGGTACTATTCTTAAGCTGTTCACCAATGGTAGGACTTGGCTATGCTTGTGAAAGTTTATCAATGTTCTGTTTCCTGCTATCCCATCAAAATACCCAAATTTGTATACAAAGATGCTTCAATTCAGATGTTCAATGATAACAGCTTATAATGATTTTTTAAAAAAAAGGAAAATGAACTAAACCAAAGAAGTGGTAAATACATATTAAATCTATATTGTGGAACACAACACATTTTAAGAAGAATGAAGTGGACCTATTCACACTGAAACTGACAAGGCACCAAGATATGTTCAGTGAACAAAGACAACAACAAGAAAGCATGTTGTAAAACAATGTCAAGATCTCATTTATATAAAAAGCAAAATCCAACAACCTCCCCAGCTTGTTTGTATTTGTATAAAATATAACATATATGCACGAAAATGGTGTGGAAGGATAAACATCTATCTGTAAACAGCAATAAGCCCTAGGCTGAAGGGAGAAGAGATGGGGTGGGGAGGTAAGGTTCGTGGGGAGTGAACTTCACTACTGTGTTGTCTTATTTTTTTTGTAAATGAGCACACAGTCATGTGTATTATCTTTTTATGTGTATTACTTTCTAAACAATAGCATAAAAATTCTTTGCATTTTTAGGTAGCAAAGCAAATATTTTCAAGCCATTTCTCCAGATTGGAAAAGGAGACTGAAGGAAAAACACATATTTATTCTTAAGACACAAACCCTATTTTATAAAGTAAAATAACACTGCCCTAGGAGAATAACACTCCAGCCCACTCTTCAATAGTTGAATCTAATCAGTCAGATCAGTGGAACAGTAAAGAGAAAATAAGGTTCAGTGGCTCTCTCAAACATCACAGTATGCCTTTCTTTTAACAAAATGAAACTTCCATTTCAAACTACAAATAATTCTTTAGACAAATAAAATCCTTTAGAGAGATAAGGAACGAGTTTTATGTTGTTATTTTGTGATATATCCAAATAATATCTATAATGTTAGAGGCTTACAGAATCAAGTAAAATCAAGAGTCACTGCAACAGAGGATTTTCCTTATGTCTATTAACAAGGGGGCTTCCCATTTAGGAAAATTTTATAAATGACTAATTACATCCAAAGAATAATACTCTAACAACTCTTGCATAATACCCTGACAACTTCTGCAAACCCCAAATGTTTTAATATGAATTAATGCTTTAGCCCACTATCAGGGCCTGGGAAGGATACTGTGTAAAGTTTTGATACTGTGTTAACATAAAGAAATGTAACAGATTGACTCACTGTGATTCTAGAGGGAAAACTACATTTAAGATTGAGGTGTAACATCTTGATACAGTGAAAAAGAATTTCAGAATAAAAGCCAGGTGATTCAGCTTTATCATTTATCCATCTCTCTATCCTTTCCCTTCTCAATTAAACTTTCGATCCTGCCCCTCTACAGGTTTCTCCATTCTGTCAATCAATACTTCTCAGGTCTTCATAATCCAAAATCAGTCTTTCTCAGATCCCGTTATTCCTTCAAGCATGCTCTTCCCTTTCCTTCACCCATAGGGTCTCTAGAAACTGCTGTGTCTGCTTCCTCACCACCTACTGTCACCCTGAAATCTGGGTTTCTATCACTACTGATGAAACTGCCTAAAAAGGTCATCAAGGACCACCTGCTGGACACAGCAATGGTCCTACCTTTATCTCTCTGCAGTGGGCAATGAAAAATCTGCACTTTAGTAAGTTTTAAAAAATATGCACTTTGTGCCCACATATAATATATCAACTCCTGGCTATTAGAAACTAACAAAAGGCCCCTTGTTTTATGAATACAGACACTAAAAAAAGAGACTACTAAATTTATCTAAATCCATATACACATAAAAATGTCCAAATAGAAACAAAGGCTATCTCCCAAGACAAAGGATATATAATGTGGGACAATGTGAGAAGCAGTATAAAACAACTTCTTACACAAGGCATCTGAAGAACTACATCAGTGCAGTTATTTCTGAAGCATCTTTCTCTTTTCAACCAAATGGAAACCAAATAATAGAAAGCTAAGACCCTTCTCTTTCTCCGTCATGAGAGCTATTCATCAATGGATAACAGAACATTAGGAAAACATAATATACTACATAAATGAAGGACTTGGTTGTATGAGTTTTTTGTTTTTGTTTTTTTTAAGAAGATGCTGGGGGTAGGAGTTTATTAATTAATTAATTAATTTTTGCTGTGTTGGGTCTTTGTTTCTGTGCGAAGGCTTTCTCTAGTTGTGGCAAGCGGGGGCCGCTCTTCATCGCGGTGCACGGACCTCTCACTATCGCTGCCTCTCTTGTTGCAGAGCACAGGCTCAGTAGTCGTGGCTCACGGGCCCAGTTGCTCCGCAGCATGTGGGATCCTCCCAGACCAGGGCTCGAATCCATGTCCCCTGCATTAGCAGGCAGATTCTCAACCACTGCGCCACCAGGGAAGCCCCGGTTGTATGAGTTTTTACCACGTGGTCTAGGTGAGTCTGGCCACAGGTTTGTCAATTTTGTTTACCCTTTCAAAGAACCAGCTCTAGGTTTTGTTGACTTTTTCTATTGTTTTTTTAAATCTCTATTTCCTCTCTGATCTTTATTATTTCCTCTTTCTGCTGACTTTAGGTTTTGTTTGTTCTTTTTCTAATTCTTTCAGGTGGTAGGATTAGGTTATTTGAGATTTTTTTTTCTTTTCTGAGGAAGGCCTGTGAACTTACCATGTGATCTAAAGGTAAATCAATGGTTGTGAAAAATGCATCTCCCCATCTCCCACTTCTCAAATGACCTATAAGTTTCTCTTCCTCAAATTCTGTCCCTCCCTCACCAAGGGTAACATTTAATATTTTTTCTTAAACAAACAGAAAACTAGACCTGCACTGTCCAGGACAAGAGCTACTAGCTACATGTGGCTACCAAGCAGTTGAAATGTGGCTAGTGTGAATTAAGAAGTGGTGTGGTACACTTTATGTCAAAAGAATGCTATTTTTGTATGTACTGGATTAAATTATTAAAATTAATTTCACATGTTTAAAATATTCACCTGTAAATCTAAAGTTACATATGTGGCTTGTATTATACTTCTATTGCATCATGCGATGTTAGAGACACAAATAAAGGGCTAGAACAGAAAAGGTATCAAGTTACTATCATACTTTTGCAGCATGTCACCAATAACGGTCTCCTGCAAAGTTATCTTCATGAACTGTTCCAGTTAATTTATAAGGAAAAAAAGGTAACAGCATAGACTTGAATTTCTTTCAAAAACAATGATAAGCCTTGAGAATTAGTTTTATCCATTCAAAAATTTCCTTGACAGCTTTAAATTCATGCCATTTCTCCCCTCCTTCCCAATCATTTTTTATAAAAATCCATTGGTCTCAGAACACTTAAAAGTAAGTTTTTTCAGGGGAATTTAGATGTCTGGATTAAATTCAGCTTCTCAAGAACATTAACAGTGGGTGACCCCACAGTTATTCTGGTTGACCAAAGACCCACTGCTCAATGTTAATAGTGGGAGAAATGGGTGTGGTGGTAAAATTCCAGTTCTGTGAGTTGGATATTTAGCAGGGGGCCCGGGGGGGGGGGGGGGCATTCCTCTATAGTGCAGCAAAAGCAGAATCTCAATGCTTAAGTGTCTACTTCAATTAGGGATTGAGGGCAAGAGCCTGACAGCAATTTAACTATACTAAGGCTCAGATTATAAAGTCTAGAAATTAAAGGTATCTGGTTATCTATCTGACATTCTTCACTTACAGACTTTAGTACAAGTACCAGCAATGGATTATCATATTAAAGTAATAATGTCACCCTTCATGATTTGATAAAAGTTATGATAATGACAAACCATTCATTCAACATTTCTCTAGCGATCGATGGAACAAATTTACATTAATATATTCTAATTTATTCTAGTTCATTAATATATTCTAATTAAATTATTTCTGTAACTGAGGGCATACGTTTATAAGATAGTTGAGCATATAAAAGTGCAAACTTTGGCTGTAGAAGAAAAGCTTTGAAATGACAAACTATTACTCAGGTTTCATTAGTTCTATAACCAAAGCAACCCAGTACACACTTAAAATTTTTCTCGCTACAGAGTAAAGAAAATTTCCTTTAAGAAGTAAGTTCTTAGAAACTCTGGGAGAATCAAAGTTTCCTTTTGGCAGATGAAACTTCAAGACATAATTAACTACTATAGGAATACTATGTAAAATGTAGGGACAAGAGTTTGGGTTTCTAGTTGTAATTTGCTGTGCATGTGTAACACGCATAAAATGCTTGGGAATCCTTGCTTTAGTGCCAAATGTAAATAAATATAATTTTAAAATCCTAGATGAAAAGACCTACCTACTCTGATCACTCCAGCTGGAAGTGATCTGCACACATTCCTCTCAACTTTTATAACACTTGTTTGTACCATTCCACAATAAGGACCATAGGCTATCTTAAGTTGTCTCCTTAGCTCCTCTGTAGATGTATATTTTTGGAAGGCAGGGATCTCAGCTAATATAAATTAATTCCCCTCTATAGTCCTTAACACAGTGTCTTGTACTTCCTGTACACCAAAACATTTGATTGGACTAGCTGGACGGTTCTTGGGAGCAACATAGTTCCTGCCAGCTGCCAGTGCTCCCCAACCCCCAATTCCCCTGACCGGATCTGGCCATCAGCCAGCAACAAGCAAAGTGTTATTTCAGCTGTCTTAACTCTAATACATAAATCACAGCATCAACAACATCCATATTTAAGAGTTCATAAAGACAGGGGACTAGGACCTTACGGCTTAGCAAGCATCTCCAATGGCTATCCCTGGCTACACCATGCGTGTGCCACACACAGAGAAAATGTGTGTTAAAATCAGTGTACTGATCTCCAGTACTGGTGCAATGTACATAAAATGCCGTAAGTATCTTTTGACACATCACTGGATGAATGGAAGCAAACGATTATATTAACAGTGATGATTAAGAATTGATTTCAAAGCTATCTGAGTACTACTACCCACTCAGGCATACTCAATTCATCTTTGTTAGCTCATGTTTCTCCTAGTTGTGATTCTCAAAAGAATCCTATTGGAGACAGCTGAATCCCTGTAAATCTCAGATTAGGCCCAGGTAAACTCAGATCTCTCGCCAAATACAATTTACAGGTTACCTCTGGACCCTCATTTGTAGGACAATACATAAATACATAAATTCTGCAATGATGACCACCGTCTGGTACCCGGTTAACTAAATCTACTGAATGAGGTCAAACATGCATTTGTCTTGTGTCAAGTCCCATTCTATGGCAAAGAAAAATTTATCAGAAATTCCACAGTTCTCTACCTCCAAGCTACAAAAACAAATTAGAAGCAACCTTATTCCTGACTCATTAACGTAGACTTTATGGTTCATGCCAGGAAGTGAATGTAATTCAACTCTCAAAGACACTATTCTGGGACTTTGTACACTTAGGAATTCAGATCAAAGGCCCTGAAGTTTTAGCAGGAGACCCAGGGAGCTTTTTGCCTTGATGCAAAAGCAGCTTTTGGAACTGCAAATCACACGACCCTTAATCAGGGCAGCTGTAGGGAATTAAGTTTATTGATGAACACAGCATGCCAAAAATCAGAACTAGGGTCTGGAGCGAGAAGCAACAAAACAAGGTAAAGATACAATCCTTTAATGAAGGTTTTAAAACTACTTTCCTTCGCTGACCGAAGCATGCGGCCAAACATGGAAGCTCGAGATATTCCGTCTTTTCTTTACAATTATAGAGAGTTAAAAAAAAAAAATCACATAGTGTCTTCATGCTTTCTTCCCCCTTGTTTCTACACCCTCAAAATCAGCGAACACGACCCTCTTGGCAGATGCAGATGTCCTCTCGGGATGTGGCCCTGGGGCGGAGCTGGCAGACACAAGCAGACCCAAGTGTGGGAAGTGGCAGGGAGCTGTAACAATAACGCTATCTGACTGCACTCCGACCTTCAGGAGGTAAACAAGAGTGACCTTTTCGGACGAGGGGCTTGGCGACTGGCGGGGCCCAGAGCCAGAGGACGTGGCAAGCCAGGCACGAAACTATACCCCACAGGACGCAAAGCCGGGAGCCGGAGTTCTCAGGGACCCAGGCCCCTTCCCAGAGCGCAAGGGAAGGCGAGCGGCGGCCTCCGACCCAGGCTGCGCACCGAGGGTCGGACAGTAGCGAGCAGCCTCAGGCCCCGGACCCCGAGCTGGCAGAAACAGGGGCCCTGAGACAAGGAGGCCCTGCCGCGCCGGAAGCGAGGCCCAGAGGACAAAAAGAAAGTGAACAAGGGGGAGGCGGCGGCGGAGGGATGTGCACAGTGGTACTTACCTCTCCCCGTTGCGCCCACCGCCCAGGATGCCGCGACTGCAGCTCACCCACCGGCTCAGCTCTGGCGCACAAGCACCGCCCAACCGGAAGCGGTTCCGCGCCCCCGCCGCTGTCCTCCACGCCGGCAGCCTCCGGACCAATCACCAACAAACCCGCCGCAGACGCACAGCTTCCCCGGACAGCCATTGGCCCTACGGTCTCGTGGTCCGGATTGGCTGGAAAGCGCCACGTCCCCGCGAGCGCGCCGAGTTACGTGGACAGGATTCCCTCCCAGCTCTCGTCCCTGGGCTTGTGGGGTTGGCGGGCCCCAGCCCCTTACTCCGGGCGGGCGTGTGGGCGCGGCTGTCCGACCGCCACGTCCTGGTTCGCAGCGCTTGTCTCGGCCTCCATAGGGCTTCTTAAATTATCCTAATTATCTTCATGCCCACAAGAACCCAGGGCCGAATTAATCCGACTCGATCAGTCGCCAACTATTGATATATTGAATAATCCCATCCCCTCCTTTCCCTTTAGCTCTGCCGCCTAAATGGGGTATCGTACAGAACTTCAGTCGCTAGCTCCGGCTTCATCTCCCACCACTTCGGGCCACCACCATCTCGGTGTTTCTTAACTGCCCGCCCTTTCACATCTCCATAGTCTTTCATTATCAACCAGGAGTGAGGGCGTTTTCCAGATTCTCTGCCTTGTGAAAGACAATAGAAGTCCCGGTTCACGGAAATCACGGTTTAGATGTTAGCTCTAGAAGCCTTTCCTGACCTCACTAGGCATAGTAATTCCTCCCTTATTTACCTTCATAGCACTTTGCATCTTTGGTACACTTTGCCAAATTTTGCTATATAATGCTGCTTATCCATTTGTACTCCTCCAGACTAAGCTCCAGAGGAGAGATCTGCCTTTATTCATCTTTGTACCTACAGCTTTGAGCTTCTGTCCAGTTCAAAGTAAATGCCTAATAATGTTAAGTGAACTGAATGGGTGGAACCCATAGAATGTCCCTGATTGAAGAGGAACACAGGAAATTATTAACTTATTCATTCATTTTCAAGTCATGAAATTAAAGTTAAATTAAATAAGGGCTACTATGTTTGCAATGTCAATGGACTATAAACCTGTGTTCTTAGCACATAAAGCCTCTATAGTTTAAAATCCAGTTGAGACACGTTGTATGCTCAGGAGAGAGTTAAATACAAAGCAACTTAGTTTACTTTAAACATCAAGATGAGAGGTTGACAACCAGTGGGAATTCAAAGTTGTGGCCCTGACCCTTGGTGGCAACCAGAGAGGGCTTCCTAAGAAGGTGTGAGTCAGGCTAGACTAAGAAATTCCTGAATGCCCTATTCAGCAAAAGGAATAACAGGAAAAAGGGCAAGCAGGGGACAGAGTAGGAGGTAACTTCTTAGGTCAGGTAGGGGATGAGGGAGGTGAAAAAAACAAGGGCGGAGCGGGGGAGCCTGAGCTCTGAGGAGCCTGAGCTGAAGGCAGTGGGAATTGTGGGTCTTCTTCTGAAGGTTTCTAAGCTTGTACCTCTGTGGCAGATGGAATGAGGTTGAAAGTGTTCTTTCAGGGAGGTGTATCTCCTAATAGGGGTTAACTATAATAGAATAGGTTGCATCAGGAGATATTTAAAAAACTATTTTGAAAATACCTCCTTGAAGTCAGGCACTGCGCTAGGTGCTGGTGAACCCACAAAGAATAGGACATGGTCCCTGCCCTCAAGGACCTGCAGCCTAGTGGGAGAGCCACCATCCTGGAAGTGTCCTAGAAGAGGATGGATAAGTTAGTGGGACTCTGCCAGAGATGGGGCCTGTCAACCCTGAGATTCCCTGTGGATGAGGGCTTGGCCTAGGCAAAGCAAGAGAAATGCAAATGAACACTTCTATACAAGGGAATTTTTAAAAGTGGGAACAACAATTTCCTGGACTCACTGACTGCTTGGAAGAAGGAAATGAAGAAGGAGCACTCAAAAATTTAAAGCTGTAATCATAGGAAACTGGGAGAATGAGCTAGATGAGTGGAAGACGGGGGAACTGAGTTGAGTTCAAGACATGATGAGTTGCAGGTGATGGCAGAACATCGAAAAGGAAAGAACCAAGAGGCTGGAGGAGATACTTAGGGTCACTGGCCAGGCAGCAGCTGGTGGAGCCATGAGAACAAATGAGCTTTCTGAGGAGACAGATTAGGCCTCATGGGAGCCCAAGAGTTAGAAAGAAAGCAGAGGAGGAAAAGGACTTGAGGGCTGACACACATAAGAAGTGTCACCATAGCTGTATCAAAGGCCCATCTAACTGTGGATTCTGTCTCTGAGAGAAGCACTGAAGGACTGTTTATGGCAGGTATAGGGATGTCAGCCTCAAAAGGCTGATGGTGTTCTTCAAGCATCCCAACTCTGCTCATGTGGTGCTATTGAACATTCACTCCACAAATGAATGTATTGTTTCCTATGTGCAAGACACTGTTCTAGGCACTGGGGATACAGCAGTGAACACAATGGACCAGACTCTCTCATGGTGCTCATATTCTGGTATGCGGCCAATAAACAAGATATAAAAGCAAAATATATAGAATGAGAAGTGGTGATAGGTACCACGGAATACTATAAGGCAGGAAAGGAGAAAAGCAGGCGTCAGGACTATCAGGAATGGTGCTGCAGTCTTTGAGAGGGTGGCCAGGGACGGCTTATGAAGAGGATGACATGTGAGTGAACATCTGAAGGTGGTGAAGAACATCCCGGGGAAAGGGAACAGCAAGGGCAAAGGCCCTGAGCTGAAGCCTGCTGGAGTGTTTAAGCAGCAGCAGGAAGTCAGGGTGGCTGGGTACAGTAATTGAGGAGAGTAGAGGACATGAGGTCAGGGAGGTAGTAGCAGGGATGGCGGTAAAGGGGAGAGGGACACCATGCAGGGCCTTTAGGCCATTGTAAGGACTTTAGCTGCTACTATGAGTGAAGTGATGTAGAAGAGACTGGCTAATTATTTACCAAACTGTTTCTTCTTCATCCTGTGACACAGCTAGACTACATTTCCCAGCCCCCTTACAGCATGGCCATGTGACTGAGCTCTGGCCAAGGGAAGAGAGGCAGAAATGATGTCCACTACTTCCAGTACTGGCCATGCAAACCTGCCACATGCTATTCTCCAAGCTCTTTCTCTTTCTGTGGCAACCCTGGAAACTGTGTAGTGCAGATAGCAAGTCACAAGATAGAAGGAGCCCAGGGTCCTGTAAAAGAGCCATTCCATGAACAGGAACACCCTTTTGGGACTTTTCTGTATGTGAGAAATGAACTTCTGTTGGTTATTTTATGCCATTGATATATCGGGGTTTATCTCTTACAGAGGTAGCATTACCTTAACTAATACAGATGGGAAGCCATGGGAAGCCACTGGAAAGTTTCCACTTCTCATTGGAGCAGAGAAGTGACATGACCTAAGATTTTAAAAGGGTCACATTAGATTGAGGAGGTTAAGATTAGAAACAAGCCACCCACTTGGTAGGCTTTTTCAACAATTCAGGTGATGATGGCTTGGTCCAAGGTAGTAACAGTAGAAATAGTGAGAAGTGTCAGATTGTGCTTATATCTTGAAAGTATCAATAGTTTAAAAGGGTTTCCTGATGGGTTGGAAATGGGGTGGAGAGAGAGGAGTCAAGGATGACTGCAAGGTTTTGAGCAAGTAAAAAAATGGAGCTGCATTTACTAGGATAGAAAAGACCTTGTGGGGAGCAAGTCTTTTTTTTTTTTTTTTTGTGGTATGCGGGCCTCCCTCTGCTGTGGCCTCTCCCGTTGCGGAGCACAGGCTCCGGATGCGCAGGCCCAGCGGCCATGGCTCACGGGCCCAGCCGCTCCGCGGCATGTGGGATCCTCCCGGACCGGGGCGCGAACCCGGTTCCCCTGCATCGGCAGGCGGACGCGCAACCACCGCGCCACCAGGGAAGCCCCGGGAGCAAGTCTTGAGGGATACTATTGAGAGATTAGTTTTGGACATACTGAGATGCCTATTAGATATTCAAATGGAGATGTCAAGTAGGCAGTTGGAGCTCACAGTGTCTGGACTATACAAATTTGGGAGTAAGTGGTTTATGTGTGGTATAAAACCATGTGTTTTGATTAGAAGAGACCCAAGACTGAGTCCTGGAAATTTCTAGTGTTTGGAGATGGTGGGGGGGGGGTGTTGATGAGAATGAAGTAGCAAAGGAAACTGAGGAGAAAAGCCAGTGAAGGAGGAGGAGAGCATAGCGTTCTAGAAGCCAAGTGAAGGAAGTGTTTCCAGGAGAAATCACGTATGTTAAACGTGCTAACAGTGAGGTGAGGACAGATTGACCATTGGCTTTAGCAACGTGAAGATCAGGTTTGGTGGGGTAGTGGAGGGGTTAGAGAGAGAATGCGAAGCAAGATGTCGGAAACCCTTTCAGGGAGTTTACTATAAAGCAGAGCAGAGTGGGCAAAGGGGCCAAGAGAGGTTTTGTTTTATTTTGTTATGTTTTTAAATGGAAGAAATAACAGTTACGTTTCGGAGAAATACCAGCATGTTTGTTACTGATGGGAAGGACCTAGGAGAGAGAATCAAACTGATGATGTAGGGAGAAGGGAGAGTTGCTGGAGCAATGTCCTTGAGTAGGGGGAGATGGGATGGGATCCAGTACAAAAGGGGAAGAGTTGGACTTTGCTTACAGTGAGACAGTTCTCCTATATTAATAAGGAGAGAAACTCGATCTACTGGTCCGATTCCAGGTAAGTGGTAGGCATCGTGGTGAAAACTTGGAGTTCTCTTTCAGCTGCTTCTATGTTCTCAGTGAAATGGGAAGCTGGGTCATCAGGAGGCAGTGGGGGGTTTAAAGAGGGAGAAGATGTGAAATAGCCATTCAACAGAGAGAACATATGAGGGGAACATAGTATGATCTCCAGGCAACATTAAGGACCCTCTTGAGGCCTGAGATGATGACTTCGAGGTGAAAATGATTAGTATGTCATGTGTTTTCTCTCCAGGCAAGTTTAGTGGCATGGTGCAGTTGGTGGAGAGTTGGACTTGGCCGGTGAATAGAATAAAGTGGAAGAGACACAAAGGTGCTGACGGTACTTGCAAGGGAGTGATAATATTCAGGATGGATTCTGGAATCTAGGCTGGAGGGGAAGGGACTGAGGATGTGAGGAGAGTGAGGGATAGTGAAAACCCAGAAGGAGCAAGAGATTACAGGATTGGTGGGGTTGAAGGATTATTGAACTCAGGGAAATATAGGAGATGGTAGAGTTGGAGAGTAGGAATAATGGGGTGGGGTGCAGTTATTAATGACAAACTCTAGGGTAAAATCAGGGGGGTCAGTGGCTGAGGAGGGTGAAGGACAGTAACAGCGACCAGGGTATGGGAAGGATCATCTATGTGGATATTGAAAGCACCAAGAATTAGGACATAACTCATCCTTGGCAAGAGTGACGGTGGTCCAGGAACTTACTCTTTAGCCCTCCAACCATTTCAGTCTGAAAACCACTTCAGTGAATGGGGGGAAGGGATAGTTAGGGAGTGTGGGATTGACATGTACAGACTGCTGTATTTCAAATGGATAACCAGGGTTTCCCTGGTGGTGCAGTGGTTGAGAGTCCGCCTGCCGATGCAGGGGACATGGGTTCGTGCCCCGGTCCGGGAAGATCGCACATGCCGCGGAGCGGCTGGGCCCGCGAGCCATGGCCGCTGAGCCTGCGCGTCCGGAGCCTGTGCTCCGCAACGGGAGAGGCCACAACAGTGAGAGGCCCACGTACCGCAAAAAAAA